>NC_056726.1:1176753850-1176846350 GCF_019279795.1 Protopterus annectens | reverse complement strand
AAAACTCACAACTCCTGGAACTCCACGCATGCTTGCTTAGTTCCTGACTGCTGTGTTAGGTAGTCCAGAACTCCATGCATGTGTGCTTAGTTCCTGAACTCCAGACTGCTGGGTTAGGCAGTCCAGATAGGGAAGGAACGGAACTCTGCCCTGCCAGCCCAGAAGTCTGTGCGGTGACAACCACACAGACCAGAAGAACACCGGACTGCATCGGCCTCAAGCTGGAGGGTCCAGCCTACTCATGTCTCGCAGGGAAACCAGAACAGCTTGCGTGGGCTGCTATGGAGGATGGACAGGTGATTGGGCTGCCGCAAAGGACAGATTCAGGCTGCTACAGAGGAACAGATCAGATCTGCTGCAGAGGATGAGGACTTGGATCTGCTGGAGGTAGTGTGTGTGTGTAATGCCCCAGTTGCTACATACTGGTGGTTAGAGAATACTCAGGCTTGAACCCTGTACCTTGGGTGCAAGTAGTAAGGGCCTGAATTCCCTACCCACCGCATTTGTAAATATATTTGCAAGTTTTTGCATCATATTTGTTCTGTTCCTCATAAAATCTGTGGTTTCTGTATGTTTGTTGTTCCTCGCAAAGTCAGTAGTGCAGTGGTGCACTGGTAGCATTGTGGACTGACAGCTACAGGTTCTCTGGTTTGATTCTTGGTTGGGGTGCTTTCTGTGTGCAGTCTGTCTTCCCATCTTACAAAGACATGTGTCTGGAGTGTTTCTTCAGGCTCTGCTGGAAATTGGCTTTTGTTCCAAGTCAGACTTTACTGGTTAACAAATGTTAAATAAAAATAACAGGCATTTGAATTTCAGACTTCATATTCTTCAGAAAGTACATGATCTTTTATTCTAGCAATTTTCTAAGTTTATAACATGCATATTGGAAATTTGTCCTTATTTTTGGGACTGTATTCCCCCATTATTGGCTTTGTCCAGGGTTTTTGTGCTACGGTTGAGAGCTATAGTGAGAATTGAATTCATTGAATATGTTTGGGGGCTGTATTCCCCCATTACTGGCTATGTCCATGTGTTTTTTGCTAAGAGGTTGAGAGGTATGGTGAGAACTGAATTCACTGAATATGTTTGGGGGCTGTATTCTCCCATTATTGGCTTTGTTCAGGTTGACAGCTATGGTGAGAACTGAATTCACTAAATGGTAGTCATTTAAGTTTCAGTCTTCCTCATTCTTTCACAAAACAGCTGATTTGGCATAGTGGTATGTTTCTCTGACTGTTTTGCAGAGGGTTACCCTGGGTTCAAGACTTGGCAGTGAAATGTATGGTGGTAACACAGCATTTTATTGTAGCAACTCTCCAACATTATACAAGCAATGTTTAAAATGTGTCCCTGGTTTTTGGGCTTTTGTCCCCACCAATAAATGTTGGCTTTTTCCAGATTTCTTGTGCTGCAAGCTGCAGGGGAACAAAAGTTTAGTACTACTTATAGTGAGTCTACATGCATTGTTAATAGCACAACAGGTAGTGTTTTTGATGCAAAAAGCTGTGGGTTCTACTCCCACAGTATGTAGATGCATTGTTTATACTATACTGTGTTGTAAATGGAGTGGATGCTGCAGTCCTTTTTGGCAAAGATACCTAGTAACTATGAACCTGTTATCAGTTTGCCATCCATTCCCTACTGCAATATTACAAGCTTATCATTTTTTAATGCAACATGGGCAATTTATTTCTCAAGGGCAACAACCACTTTATTTGTAAATGAAACAATGACATATAAAGTTGTTTGCTAGCAGCAACCTCTTCATTAGTTACAGATTTCTTTAGTGTGGAATTATTTAGATGACTTTTACTTCTTCAGAGATTGTGCATATTTACTGATACTGGTGGACTGTAGAAGTTCAAGTAGACTTTTATGATGTAAATGTAAGGTTGAGTAGACTTTTATGATGGAAATGTTCTGAATTGGGCAGTTTTGTTATCACTGGTGCATGCATTTTGTTTCATTGTTTACTGGAAAAATGTTCAAAACAATACATTTAAAATGCCCTCTTACAACTGTACTGTATTGTACAAGGAATATAATGTAATACAATCAGGAAGGTGTATCAAAGAGCATGTGCATGTTTTGTGTTCAAGGGGCCTATGATTTGAAAACAGCCCAACGTTAATCTTTATCTGCCACTGGCAAAATGTATTTTCTTTGAATGTGGGTTTCAATGCTGTTTCAATGAATGTGAGTTTCAAGGGCAGAGAAGTTTTAATGCCAAGTCTATTTTCATTGTGAGACTGTATTGCTTTGTTTAGCAGATATCTATTAGAGTCTGTGCTGTAAAATGCAAAATAAAACTTTCAAATGAAATCCAAATCATCGCAGAAGTAAAGCAGTATGCACATTACAGTGTTTATGGTAAATGGGGTGAAATAACCAAGGAATGGGACATTGGAATGGCTGCAGGGGGGAGGCTCCATTCAACCATGATTTTGTCAGGGGGAAGGGTAGCAAACTCAGACAGGCCCGGCTGAACTATTCTTCTCAACTGTCCAGATTTTTGCAAAATGAATAGATTTTTGCTTCTTAGTTTTGGTTTGTTCCTCATAAAATTTGTGGTTTTCTGGTAAATCATTTAGGAATGAAGTCACTAAATAATGACAGACATTGAGTTTCAGATGTTATAACCTTCAGAAAAATGCATGCTAAAGCAAGACCTGTTATTCTATAAACTGTCTTAAGTTTATACAAGAACAATTTTAGTACTGCTTGTATGTTCCCCCAATACCCCAATATATTTATTTGGCCTTGTCCAGATTTCCTGCATTAAGAGGTTGAGAGGTATGTGCAAATAAATCGCTTTATAGAATTAGGAATATCCAAACCTTTCAACTGTCCCCAATTTTGGCACAAAATGTTGCTCTCCCCCTAATAACTCCTCCACAAAATGGCAATTTTGAAAGAAAACGTGGAAGGTTTACAATTATAAATAACTGTAATGATAAGAGTTATAGATTATTTTTATTTCAGAAATGCATGCAGATGCTCTTATTTTGTTAGCTGCTCAAATTAACAGTACTGATAATAAAAAGTTGTCCCTTTGTTGACAGGTTCCCAGCTGTACTGTGTGGCAATTTTATATTTGTGCATCACATTTTTGGTCCATTTTTCATAAAATTGTGGTTTTCTGCCAAATTGGTGGCAAATCATTAAAGATTGAAGTTAGAAAATAATGACAGACATTTGAGTTTCAGATTTCATACCCTTCAGAAAATTCATACTAATGCAAGACCTGCTACTATTATATTATCTTTCTAAGTTTATAAGAGCAATATTTAAAAATTGTCTTTATTTATGTATGGCTTTGTCCAGATTTCTTGCTCTCAGGTTGAGAGTATGAGTGTCAGAGCCATCACCATCAGCCAGAGACATTTCAAATTGTGACATACTTGTTTTACCCCACTCCCCCATGTAGTGACTCTAGATGTGTCCAAGCAAGGCAAGGAGAAGGTATGCAGTGTAAGTGTGCAAAATATTCCCCCGTCCAAGGTAGACACAAGTACGACAGTGGCTTTTCATCTGTCCTTGATTTTGCAGAATGTTCTGGTTTTCTGTCATATTTTTATACTGTTGATTTATGCTTCTTATTATTCAGAAAATGCATGCTGTTGCATTGTCCTGTTGCTTTCTGTTTAAGTAGCATTGCTTTAATGACCATCGGGTAAGCTTGTCTGAGATTGTAAGATGCAAGTAACCTTTAATAAGCATACTGTTAAATAATTACCAACACTGAAAGCCTTTTTGTTGTTGCATTGCAGAGAATATTTACATAACTAGATAGTGTACAAGCCTTAGGTATTGAAATGCATATGACAGTATTTGTAATAAAGGACAGGATTACAGTATTTTCAGAAGCTCATTACATTTGTTGGAGATTTGCAGTCATCTTTGCAGGCTTTACCTGTAAACTAAACAAAATGCCAATCTATCATGTGTGGTCCATAACTTGTGCAGTAATCCTTTAAGCAATTTATCTTGAACTTGCTTCTTGTTTGCTGTTCATTTTTTACTTCGATCATGTTTTCCCCATAAAACAAGTAGATAGTTGTTGTCAGGCAGCAGGTCTTTTTTGGATAAGAAACATTTTTACAAGTGGAGTTATCACAGAGATTTCTACTTTCAGCATGTTACTTGGTACTTTTATAAAGCTGAATATAAGTTATAATTAGAACTGTAGTGCAAGGAGAAGCTTGTTTTTTATACTTGATTTTGACTAGTATTCCAATAATGTATTTAAAAGTAATTTATTTTTTCATGCCTCACAACATTTTTGTTTCCATCTAGATATTAAGTAAGCTGTCATGTAGACAGCTCCAAATAGACCAGCAAGGCAGCACAGAGTTCAATATATTTATTGAATATTGATGAATGTAACAAACTAGTTTCGGCCAACAGCCTTCTTCAGTGTAACACAATATCATCAAGTTCATTTACATCATCCTTTAAATACATGTCAGGAGCCAATCAAATAGATGAGCTCATGAATACTAATAAAATTTTGAAAAAATGCTTACAAGACAGATGAGGGCACTTAAAGTGAATCATATAGTTATACAATAATGGTGAGTGTATACACTCAACTGTGGTCCATCCATCACAGGAAAAATAACCACCAGGTAAAATAAGGCCAAACAAATTCTAGATGTTCAAACATTAATACATGTTATTGGTTTTAATAATCCCATATGGGTGTACCATAATCACAAGCCATTCAACAATTCTAATTAGAGGAGCAAAAAGTCAAAAAATCAATACTATCTATTAGACATGCCATGTCATAATAGGGCATATATTAACCAAATTAGGTAGTATATATAAATATAAAAATATATATATATATGTATATATAGAGGTTGATAGTAAGCGACAACAGTCATGAACATAGCATGCAGAGTAGATCAACAATAATATTGGCACCAGCCTGAACATAAGTGCTTTCACCTGGTTCAACAGAAACATTGCAACTATTCTGTATGCATCCTGGACACAATAATTGACCACCCAATGAATACAAAATACCAAAAATATGATTAATGTGTTCAAACATCTCCCTCTAACAATATATTGGTACTAGAATCTAAATAACATTCCCATATTGTATAGAGCACCAATACTAACATCAACAGCCTAAACATAAAGGCATACACCTTTCTTTCAAAAGTTGTGATGGCTGTTATGTCTCTAATACCTAGATAGAAATGGCACCACTTGCAAGTCAAAAAGGAAAAAGGTGAAAAGAAAAAACTATACTATTGTATTTAGTTTTGCCTTACATAATGCTAACAGGCATATTTGCTCAGTCACCTTACTGGTAAGTTAGGTACCTTTCCGTTGTGCTCCCACAATAGGGAAAAAATTTTTTCAACTTGAACATGGCCATCACCCATATCGGACATAATATCAGATAGAAGTCCATATGACTTAATATATTAACCCTGTTCAGTGTTAAGCCAAGATCTTTAAACATTGTTAATATTAAGGACACATCAATAAGAGACAAATAAAATTCCCCACTTGGTGTCCTATTATTAAATGGACTAATACTGATTCAATTTATTCATTACAAATGATCATTTAGTCCAGGATGAAATAAAGCCCCCAATGTGATGATCCAATGTTTCTCTTTCCGATCCAACAACCCATGCCACCCTTGTTTATTTGTTCTGTCTCCAGAAATACGGTCAATGACCATAAAGGTGAATCTCGCTTGAGAATGTTTAAGTGTGTGTTGGTATAGGGCACTCGACTCCTTGTGGTTTTTAATATCACTGCGATGTTCGTTCATTCTTGATCTTAAAGCTCTGGAAGTTTGTCCAACATAAAATCCCCCACAGTGACAAGATGCCAGGTACACCACCCAGTCGCTACTACAGTTTCCAAAGATCTTAATATCAAAAACTTTGCTGGTATTACGGCTAGTGAATGCCTTGGATTTCAACATATATTGACAGGACCCACAATGGCCACAGGGGAATGATCCAATGAGTTCATCACCATAAAGTGTCAGTTGTTTATGAGTAGTTCCCCCACTCGCCATATGTTTAAAGTGTGAAAAATAGGAACCTAAGGTCTTACCACGTTTATATGAAAAAAGGCAACGGGGTCCCAAAAAACTTCGCAGTTTATCATTGGCCAATAAAATGTTCCAATGTTTATTAATGATGTTTCTAATCATATTAATATTTCTGCTGTAAGTGGTGATGAACCTGACACATGTATGGGAGGATTGATTTTTATTTTTATTTTTGTCCTGATATTGCAATAAGTCTTCCCTCACAAGACGATTAGCTCTATTCTGAGCAGATACGACATCAAATTCATCATATCCCCTGTTGATAAACCTCTGACTGAGATCCCTACTAGCCAATTGATATTCCTCCATGTTGGAATTGAGACGTTTGATACGTATAAACTGGGATATTGGAATACTCCTGATTGTGTGACGGGGATGTAGACTTGACGCATGTAACAAGGTGTTATACTGCGGATACTTGCGGAAAATCCTCGTAGATAGAGTATTGTCTGGGTTCCTGTATACAGTGACATCCAAAAAGTTGATAGAATTTTTATCGGATGTCACAGAAAATTCAATTCCCCAGACATTATCATTTAGATATTCAACAAATTCCTGCAAGTATCCTGCATCAGCCCGCCACACCAACCAGCAGTCGTCCAGATAACGTCTCCAGATATCCATTTCCACCTGAAAAATGTTATGTGATGTATCATAGATCATAAGTTCCTCAACATAGGCCATGAAAAGGTCAGCATATATAGGGGCAAAGGATGCCCCCATAGCTGTTCCTTGAAGCTGCCAATAGCATTGGCCCTGGAAGTACAGGACATTCTTATTCAACACATGCTCGGACATACAAATCAAAAGGGTATTAAATCCCGGTGAATAAAGATTTACCCTTTCCAACCAATATTGTAAGGATTGGAGACCCGCCCAATGGGGTATACTTGTATATAGTGATTTTACATCCAAGGTACATAAGTACCACTCTGGTTCCAATTGGGTTTCCCTAATTAACTGTAGATGCACTTATGTTCAGGCTGGTGCCAATATTATTGTTGATCTACTCTGCATGCTATGTTCATGACTGTTGTCGCTTACTATCAACCTCTATATATACATATATATATATATTTTTATATTTATATATACTACCTAATTTGGTTAATATATGCCCTATTATGACATGGCATGTCTAATAGATAGTATTGATTTTTTGACTTTTTGCTCCTCTAATTAGAATTGTTGAATGGCTTGTGATTATGGTACACCCATATGGGATTATTAAAACCAATAACATGTATTAATGTTTGAACATCTAGAATTTGTTTGGCCTTATTTTACCTGGTGGTTATTTTTCCTGTGATGGATGGACCACAGTTGAGTGTATACACTCACCATTATTGTATAACTATATGATTCACTTTAAGTGCCCTCATCTGTCTTGTAAGCATTTTTTCAAAATTTTATTAGTATTCATGAGCTCATCTATTTGATTGGCTCCTGACATGTATTTAAAGGATGATGTAAATGAACTTGATGATATTGTGTTACACTGAAGAAGGCTGTTGGCCGAAACTAGTTTGTTACATTCATCAATATTCAATAAATATATTGAACTCTGTGCTGCCTTGCTGGTCTATTTGGAGCTGTCTACTTGGTTTGGACCGTGCATCCCCTCGTGCACAGGATTTGGTATTGACTGTAAGCTGTCATGTAGCCAATGCATTGAAATATTTTTTTTCTTCTACACTTCATTTTGTCTTGATTGGACTCTCGTAATGACAGTTTGGCACCCAGGGCAGCGTATTTAATTAAAGTTCTAGTTGTTGTGTTTTTGAGCATAGCTCTACCCCTTTCTAGTTGGCCACACCCCTTCCCATTGGCCCTACCCATTCAGCTATCTCCTGCAGCCCCCCCCCTTTAATTTGAAGTCGCCAGCCACCACTGAAAATCAGAACCCGTAAACTATTTAAAAAAAATAACATGTAGGTTAAGCGTTTTCGTCTGCAGTTTAGACATCCTCAGAACCAATGTGCCATCAGTAAAAGAGCTGATACCAAACACACCTCCTTTTTGAGCTAATCACAACCAGATAGATGAAAACTACTGATCCTTACCTCCCGGAAATTATGACTCATACAAAATTCACATACTTAAAGTAGTGGAAAATAAAAAAACTAAGTAAATAAATAAGAACACAAAATTGGACATTATATAATAGAAGCCATTATTTTTAGTTCAGTGTAAATAGAAATGCATTCATTTAAACCCAGGGGGTTGGCTGCATTTAATTTTAATTGCCAGAACATCTCTCTTTCCAACAATATTGCCAGTCCCCTGTGAGTGCATAAGCCTGTACCTCCTCCAAAATCTGAAAAGAAAATTTGTTGAAACAATACACTGTTAACACTGGACGATGCCGATGTCTGTGCGGTCACAGAAATTTGGTTGAGGGCTGCAGAGAGCATCGCTGCCTTACCAGACTATACCTCATTCCACACATTCCAACCCCAAAATAAGGTCGGGAAGACAAAGGGCGGAGGACTCTCTATCTTCATTAAGGACAGGCACACCTCCAGAGTGGTTTGCCAGCATGATGCACTGGAACTTCTCCAGGAGCAACTGACAGTTGGCAAGACACCCTTCCAAGTTATAGCCAGCTATAGACCCCCCCTCCATGACTCAAGACACCCACTCCTCTTAGCTGGATTTACTTGACTTCATCAAGGTACCCCCTAACACCCTGATCCTTGGTGACTTCAACTACCCTTCCATAGACTGAGTGAACTATTCCTGCACTAATGCACTCACTCAACTATTCCTCGACTTCATCAATTCTAACACACTAGACCAGCTCATCTCATCCACCTCAAGGGGGGATACTGTAATATTCTGGACTTAGCTCTCACCAACATGGGTGACTGCTGCAACACTCCCACAGTATATTCCTCCCTGGTGAAATCTCATTCAGAGATTCTATCCCACCCAACCCCCCCCCCCGCCCTGAATTGTAATCAAGCTAACAACTTCTCAAAAGCTGACTACAACATCATAAGGGAGGGTATCAGTAGCTTCACACCACCACCCCCTCAGAAGATGCAGACAACTATGCTGAACAATAGTATGCCAGTGCAGTATACAAGTAACACATAAAACTGCATGGACTCAGCCATACCCAACAGAACTAAAACCTGCTCTTCATGGAAAAATAAACCTGTTTGGTGGACATCCTCTTTCAATAAGCTTTACAACAAAAGGAAGAAACTGTTGTCCAAAGGTAAAAAAGAACAAATTCCAAATTGGAAAAACTCCCTATTCAGCCTCAACAAGCAAATTAGATCACTAGTGAAAACCTTTAAAGTCAATTATGAATCGAAACTAGCCTCAGAAACAAAGGGAAACCAAAAAGCCTTCTTTGATTACATCAAAAACTTCCATGGCAGCCCAGGTTTGTTCTGAATTAATACTTAACAGTATCACTTACACTGGACCTGTTGACTTAGCCAACCTAATAGCAGATAGCTTTGGTGCAAACATCACCCACTGTTGCCCCCATAGGCTCTTTTGACATCCCTGATGCTTATCCCACGCCTCACATCGCCGTAGATCAATTGTTAAAGGCCCTGTCCAAGGCAAAGAACACAGCTTCCATGGGACTTGACTGTATCCTAGGCTGTATTCTGCACCATCAAGTCTGATCTATTAAGCCATGGAGCATATTATTATTATGTACCTCATAAACAAGGACATAGGCAATCTCCAAGCACTTGACCCCTCCCAGTTCAGATTCAACAAGGGCATATCTCACCTGTTGAACCTGGTTGACTTCTTAGAGACTATCATCAAGGCCTTGAATGAGGGTAAATCAATACATACAACTTACATTGACTTGGCCAAGGCCTTTGACACAATCCCCCACTCAGACATCATCGAAAAGCTAACACAACTTGGTGTAAATCCCTATCTCATTAGTTGGGTGGCCAACTGGCTCCCTTAAAGGACCCTCAAGGTCAAAATAGGTGCCTCCACCTCCAATAGTAGACATGTCACTAGTAGAGTTCCCCAGGGATCTGTCCTAAGACCCCTACTGTTTGGCATCTACTTCTCAGAGGTCCAGGCAAAGACAAGAGGCCTGTTGTTGACCAAGTTTGCAGATGACTGTAAGCTGGGTGCTGTCATTGACTCCCCAAATGATGTTAACATACTGCAAGAGGGTCTCACAGCAACTAATGACAAGTGCCAATGTCATGGCCTCAAGCTAAATGCAAAAAAAGCATCATCATACCATTGGGCAAAAACACGACCCCTACTGATTACTACATCAATGGCAACCCCCTAAGCACACAACCTGTAGTGAGAGACCTGGGTACTCAGATTGATAACAACCTCACATTCAGCCATCATGTAGCGGCAGTGGTCAGAAAAGCCTTTTACTTGGTTCATCTCAAAAGTAAAGGGATCACATCCAGAAAAAAGGAGGTTATTACCTCTCTATACTCCCTCCTTAGACCAATAATTGAATATAATGCTCAGTTTGGTATGTACCTTTCCAAACATCTGCATCAACTGGAAAGGCCACAGAAATAATACCTCACAAAGAAAATCCATGACCTCCAACACCTTTTCTGTGTGGACAGGCTCAAATCACTATCACTCTACTCTACTCTGTATCGTACAGATTGCTCAGAGGTGATCTGTGTCTCTCCTACAAGGCAATCTCTGACCCAGCCCTACTAGTGATGCTCCATATCTGTAAGTCTAACTCTTTGTGCATTACATGCTTGAAAGGGCTGATTTTAAAATGTGACATCAGCAAAACCTGCTGGAGAGACAGGTTTGACTCCTAAAGGCTGCCTGGTCTCTGGAATATACTTCCCATACATTTCAAGCAGAGTACCTTGTTGCCCTTCTTCAAGCACAACTTTGATGAGTGTATGGGAAACCACAAATTTGCCACAGGGGTTTCATCTGTCTCCCACATTGACAGGGGCAACAGGTGCTGACTGAGGTTTCTTTTTGGGGATATACTCTTGGCTAGGCTTGCAAGGGCCCCAGGGTCATTAGCTTAGTAACCTCCTATGATCCTATGACTTAAATTCCAACAATATACTTCCTTTGCTGCCTGATTTATCATCTCTCCATTTGGACATTTCCTGTGGGAGTAAGGTGATGGTTAGGGACATTTTATAGATGATTGCTACACCACCTACATGCTTATTTTGTCTGTAATGCCTGAGTATATTGTATCCTGAAGAGTTGATCTCATTATTCACTATTTTCATTTTGAACCATGTTTTGATAGCTATGTCTACATCAGGAGTGTATGTGACAAGGTAGGCATGTATGTCATGGACTGTATTACAAATACTTTTTAGGTTCATATTTTGTAAGCTGAGTTTGGATTCTGTTTTTTGTTTTGTTTTGTTTTTGAGAGGTATTAGGTATGTGGTTTATTTTGGGGTTGGATGTAATGGTTATATGAACAGTGGGACCTGCGTTGGGATGAATACCTCTACTAATTTTTTGATTGATATTTTACAGAGGGAAGGGTGTGGGCAGTTATATTTTTGGTCTTGGTTTGGTATTTGATTATAAATTTGGATACTTAGTTTTCACATATTTATATATAAATAAATCAGATGTGGTTTGTTTGTTGAGATAGGCTGTTATAGAGAAATACAGGCTGGGTGGATGTTCTTATTCTTTGTGAGGACTGAAGGGGGTTGGGAGGGTGGCTTAAGGTGTTGGGAGGGTGGCTTCATGGCTAAGGTGTTTGCCTTACAAACACAAGGTGCAGCGTTTGAGTCTCACAAAGTATAATTGGCTAGGCTTAAAATGGCTCGCAAGAGCATTTAACTTAGTACTAAACTATGAACCTATGAATGAAGTCCTAAGTATATGAAGGAGGTAGATTTAATAATTGGTGGAGAAGTCTAGTAGAGTGAGGAGGAATAGTAAAATAATGTGAGTTAGGGGTATCTTATTTAAATTGGGTTTTATATTTACTGTAAATTAGAGTTATAAAATGTTAGGAGGGTATGGGTTTGTTGTAGAGATGTAACGTGATAGTTATAGGATGCAAGGAGTAGGACAGTTTGAGAGAGAGTACTAGGTGGTAAACTATAATGGGTTTTACTATAGGGAGTTATTATACTGATTATTTATCTTCTAAAGGGAACTGATGGCATTGGTTTGAGGAAAATTGGGGCTGCTAAGTATAAATGTAACATGAGGGGTGGGTGGAAATTGGGTATAGAGTAGGGGAGTGGAGGTGAAAACTTGGCAAAAAGACAGAGAAAAACAATAAGTGTTTGAACTTAAACAGTAAACAATCTAATGAGAGAGATAAGTAAAAACAATACAGTTAAAAGGCATCTGTGCCAGTAGATAAAAGTCTTCATTTTTGTGGTCTAGGACAGAGTTTTAGTAGGAGAGTTGGTCCATTCTCACCTTGACCTGATTAATGGTGATGTATAACAGTAAAAAACTGCACTTGACTGAACAACTATGTAATGGTAAGAAGGTTTCTATGGACTTTGAAATGCAAAGTTCAAAGGCTACCACCCACCCCCACAGATCAGTAAAACAATGAGACCAAGTAAGCCAGAATGCAGGATTGTAGCTCTGGAAAAATACTGGTTCAGAACTGAAAGTGGTTACACGAGCATCTGGGGCCAAGGGAGAAATAAAGTTGAGGAAGAGAGACGCTGAACTGCTAAAACCAATCAATAGGCAACAGTTGAAGGAGAAAATACCAGTGGGACTTCCGTGGTCTAAGAAAATGGAGCTATTATAGTGGCCAAAGTTCTTTGTTTTAGGCTGCCATAATATTTATGATTTAGATAAAATATAGCCCACAGACTGGTGTTCAAAATTCGGACTACATTGTTGTATGCATATCTATTTGCTTGCAGGGACACTCCTGCAGAAAAAATAACACACTAAAGAGACAGTTGAGTGCACTGAGACAATGGTGACTGGGCGCAAATACTAGCTCAAAGCTAAAAGTGGTTGAATACCTGTCTTGGGCAAGGAGAAATAGGAAAAGAAGGAGACCACGGGTGACTTCGTTGAAGGCATGCAGTTCTACTGAAGAAGGACAGGAGGATATAAGTAATGGGAGTACCAAATCTAGAAGAAGTGAAGAAAATATAAGAGAAATAGTTTGAGTAAGAGCCGTAAGAGTAAAAGGTAATTCTGTTAGGAAGGGGAGAGTTAATTCTGACCAGCAGGATGTCAATGGAGGAGGGCTTTGCAGACTTTAAGGCTATTGCTTACAAACTAGGAGACTGAAGCACGTGAGTTGCATCTGCAACAATTTGACAGTTTTCTGTGATAACTATACGTAGTCTGCATGTATAAAACTGATGGAAGGAAAGAGTATTGGGTTAATCAGCATACAGATATGGCTCTAAATGTAGTGCATGCATCCTTTGAATACCTTCCCCAATATCACCTTCAATAACCATTTCATGATTGGTTCTGATATCACTGATTATCATTCAGTGTGTGAACATTTTATTTGGATTCTGAATCAACGTGAGGAATATTACAGTAGAATGAGCACTATCATCGGCTGTAACAGCCATGGTATTGTGCCTATAGTTTAACAAGGCTGTGGGTTCTATTCTCATGTTAGGTACTTGATATTGACACTGCAGTGCAGCATAAGGGGGGTGCTTCACTCCTGTGGTTGCTGTCCTTCAGATGAGATGTTAAAGTTGAGGTCCCACCTGCCTGTATTAGTAGCATTATATGTGGATGTAAAATATCCTATGGCACTTACCAGAAAAAAGATCAGGCAAGTTCTTCAGTGCTCTGGCCAAATTTTCCTTAGTCAGTATAAATACTACCTCGCATCACTCCTGAAAAGAGGATATTGGCCTTGTGTGACTATCCTAGTCCACAGAGTAAACAAAAAAAAAATAAATAAATGACCAAGGAACCAAAATCTGACGCTATACTGCCGAAAAAGTTTAAATACACCTTGTTAGAAACATGCCACTATTTTGTAGTAAGAAGTGGGATTTTCAGATAAATAGTGGATGCTAGATAAAACAGAACACACAGGCTGTATTAGAGGCACTGAACTAATATGCATATGGAATAGGTTCATAATTTAGCACTAGGATAACTGCCCTTGTGGGTAATTTTAAGCCTAGACAATTACCCCATGTGAAAATCAAAGCCTGCGCCTTGTGTTTATAAGATAAACACCTTAACCATTGTGGCAAACCCACTCCTTACCAAATATAGTCCTACATCTTTCACGTCTTATGTTTGAACAAAAAGCACTGAAAATTATCATTACTTTGTGAATTGCATACTACGCAGATGACTCCACATTAATATGCTCAGCCACAACCCCATCAGACCTTCAGTCTCTCATCCAAAAAGTGTTTAACATAGTTAAGGAATTTACTACACCAGTGCCTCATCTTGAACCCCCCAAAAAAACAAGCTCCTACTTTTTACTCCCACCCATAGGGCCACACCACTACACTTTACTGTTACATGAAACAATGGAACCATCATATCCCCCGACTCTACCACAAAACTCCTAAGGGTACTAATTGACAGTAAACTTAACTTTGATAGTCACATTAACAATACCATAAAAACAGTCAACAAAAAACTAGGCTCCCTGTATAGAATCAAATCCTTTCTTACCCCACTAGCAAGATCTACTATTGCCCAGACCCACTTAATCTCTACCCTCCTCTACGCCTCCCCTATATATACTAACCTCTCAAAAAACAACTTGAACAAACTGGCTGTCTCCTACAAAAATATTGCTAGATTTACAACAGGCTCTATATTCAGAACCCATCACTGTATTAATTATGAACAACTAGGATGGCTAGAGTTGCCAAATCTACTTCTATTTAAACAATTAACAGTTGCCTACAAAATCCTGTATCAGCCTACTAACACACCAATTCTTACCAACCTTATCACCCCCTACAACAACCTTAAGACCCTACGCTCATCTAATAAAATATTAGTACAAATAGGCAAAACCTACAATAAGGCTGGTGACTCTTTGTTCTCTAATACCGTGGATAAAACATGGAACTCTCTCCCCAGTGACCTGACCTCCCTTTCTTCACTAACACAATTTAAAATCAGACTTAAAACCTACCTTAAATCCCATTGGTTATGCCCCTGTGTGAACCCAGACTAACTTCTCATGTCATTTCTTACAAAGATACCTGTCTTATTACTGTATATACTAACTGCCTATTGAAAACCATAAATATAACAGGTCTTAAAATTGATTAGAATCTCTATCAATATCCCTAAAATGTCATTTAGACTACCTACTAAGTTAACAAAAGATACATATCATAAGATTCTGCAATCAAATGTGCTTTGAAGTGAAATTATTTCCTTATATTTTAATCTACTCACATCTGTATAATCTATAATGTATACTATAGCTTAATTTTGTATTGTACTTGCACTTGTGAAATATTGTTTTTTTATATTTTTTTTACTGTATTTTCGAGGAGCTTTTCTCCCTCGGCCTCTGCTGAAAATGGACATATATCCAGCTGGACTAGCCCAGTCAACAAATGTAAAATAAAAAAAAATAAATAATATAGCCTATTTTCTTCAAAAGTAATGCATTTTTAATACCTTAAATGTAATTCATTCTAATTGTATTAATCATCCATCTTAGAATTATTACTTAATAACTGCAATACAAAAAAGTAATAATGACTCATCTTGCACATCTATTTATTAAACATATGTTATAAAATTTACGCCTATTTTAGCAGATAGAGTAAAAACCTTAACCCCCAGATTGATAAATAAAGATCAAAGAGGTTTCATTCCTAACAAGCAAATATGTGATAATATTAGAAAGTCATAACAATCATAAATTTAGCTAATAAAAAGTAATGAGTTAACATTATTAAGCATAAATATAAAAAAGCTTTTGACAGCATAAACTAGGCCTTTCACTTTAAACTGTTAGAATGTTTTGGTTTCTCAGAAAAGTTTAGAGATTGAATTAAAAATATTTATCAAAATAATAAAGCTTTTGCTAAAATGAGTTCATATTGCTCTGTATCTTTTGATTTAATTAGGCATACTAAACAATGTTGTTCACTTTCTCCTATTCCTTCTGCCTTGGGAATTGAAATTATGGCTATTGTTAGATCTAATAATAAGTAACTTGTTGCCTTGGAGAATGCTGTTAAGGTGAATCCTGATTTTCCAAGATATAAATATGACTTTCATTATATTTTTAACAGTATTGACAGTTGTATGAGCAAATATCATGAAATCAAATAAAAAAAAACTGGCTAGACACAAAAAGGACTACAAAAATGGTGTGGTATAAACCCGTCCCCTTCTTCTCAGTTGTGTAACATCATTGGTGACACCTTGGGGGTTCCTTTTTCACTAACAGACTGGAAGCATCCCTTGAGAGTATTGAGGAAGTGGATGTTAACCAGCAAAATGGACATGGGTCAGCATCTTCTCCTAGACATAATGAACATCTTAAGGAAAAGCAATCAGTACAAGCCTCTAGTGAAACAAGGGATTTTTCTACACAAGGGATGAACAATCAACCACGGACAGAGGGAGGTCCCCATCAGAATTATCAACATAAATTAAGGAATTGTCGAGGAAGATAGCCATGGGGACTGAACATGTTCAGGTTCCCCTTGTGGCTAATCATTCTAATTTGGTAATTTTCACCAATTCTATGAGGGACTTTAAAGTGTATAACTATTCGTCCTTTGTGGTGACCCAAGATTTGGTTGATACACTGGCCAAGGGTTTATCTTCTGTACCAAGCAGTGGTGCAAATTTGGCTGGAATGTTATTGGACTTCAAACTGTTCTTACATAAGTAGAATCTGAATTTAATTTTTGGTAGCAATAATGTATTCAACGAAGAGAATCGAGTGCCCAGTATTTTTAATCCCCCATTGCATCCTACTTTATGTTGTTTTGAAAAAATGTGTGAAATTGATTTTCAATATGCTTTGTCTAGGACAAAATCAGTTAATAGAGGGAAGTTTAATCTTTCCAAAAAAGAATGGCAGTCTATTAACAGCCTTAGGATGCAAAATATTCAGGTATTGAAACTGGATAAAGGGGTGGGTTGGTTTTTATGAAAGAGTGAGATTATAAATCCACGGTCTTAGATGTATTGGAGACTGATGCTTATGTTAAAGTTTCTTTGAATGAGATAAATGTAGCCTATCAGCGAATTAAATCTCTACTTAATGATTTATTTATAGAAAGATCTATTGATATTAATACTTACAACTATTTAGACATGACAGCATCTAGAATTCCTACTTTTTTTGCTCTGCCCAAGATCCATAAGGATCTGCAGAACCCACCTCTATGCCCAGTTGTTAAAAGCAGGGGGTCAATCACATATGCCTATGCAAAATTTGTAGATTTGAAATTGAAGAAACTTTTAGGGGCAGAGGCACAAATTTGCCATGACTCCTGGCACTTTTTGCAGGCTATGAATTTCTTAGAGTTTGGCGAAACTTTAAACTTTCTTACTATAGACATTAAAGATTTATACACAGTCATTCTGCAGGATCTGGGTCTGGACTGGGTTAGGAATTTTTTACATGTAAAAGGAATTATTGATGATGAAATTTATCTTATCAAATTCGTTGTGGCTATAGTTTTATCCAACATTACTTACAGAAAACAGGGGTGGCTATGGGGTCCCCATGTGAAGGGAGTTTTGCTAACTGTGTACTGACCTTTTGGGAAAATAAGTTGTTATTTAAAAATGAATTGTATAAAGATAGAGTGTTTTGGTACACCGTTATCTTGATGACAGCTTTATTTTGTTTATATGTGACCATGATGCAGCAGGAGAGTTTGTAGACTCCATTTCAACTTTAACTGAATCTTTAAAGTTCACTTTCCACTATGGCTATGACTCTATTCCTTTTTTGGATGTTCTTGTATCAAAGGATTACGTTAATAGGAAATATCTATCCAGTGTTTACAGGAAGCCTACCTATTCCAACACTTTCCTACATTATGATAGCTCTCATCCATTCCACCAGAAAAAAAGCGGTTATTAAAGGACAACTAGTTAAAGCGGCTAGGATGTCATCTTCAGAAATTACTTTTACTTCTGAATGTGAGCTACTTAAGCATATGTTTTTACAACGGGCTTATCCACCATCCCTAACTGATCAAGTAATTTTAGAAGTTACTAACAAAAGGAGGTTGAGTGTTTTTAAACCCTTATTAGATAGTGTGATTCAGGTGGACCAACCTGATAGCCTGCTTGAACTGAACCCCAGGGTAGTAGTTTCAAATATAAGTAGAGAGAACAATTTCAATATTAGTTTTATTACACCTTTTTCTGTGGATGAGCCTATGTTGAGAGATATAGTTTTAATGAATTGGGGCTCGGTCTGTGATGATCATTCCATTCAAGAAAAATTTGCTAATAGACCCAAGGTAGTTTTTAAGAGGTTTTAACTTGAAAGGAACATTAGAGAGAAGTCATAGACATTATGTCAACTGCACTGGGATGTTTATATGTGGGTGTTGCAATTTTTGTAAATACATTCAGACAGGTAGTGACTTTCAAGTTAAAAATGAAAAGTGTAGAATTCAAGGGAGGTTTAACTGTGAGACAGTGGGAGTGGTTTATCTGGCTAACTGCGACCAGTGTGATGGGTTTTACATTGGTAAAACAGAAAGACATTTTAAACAACGTATTTGTGGACATGTATACAACATTGGGAAACAAAATTATTTGAATGCTTTGACCAGGCACATTTTAAACCACCCAGGACACACTTTTTCATTTTTAGTTATAGAACAAGTATGTACGGATATTCGAGGGGGGCCTTGGTCCTTAATTTTAGAAGAAAAGGAGCTGATATGGCAGCTCCAATTAAATGCCTATATGTCCTCTGGACTGATTGAACAATGTACTTTAAAATGTTTCTTAAAACTGAACTTAGAAAGATGATATTTGTTATTAAATACAATATTGGTTTTATAATTATATGTATTTTGGTATGTTCAAGATTTTGTTATGTTCTTTTTTATATTTAAAGTGTAAGATGTTCTTATATGAATGAATTTTAACATTTAAGAACTTTAAACAGTTAATGGGTTGTAGGAAGTGATGTCATCTTGGAAGCTTATTTAAAACATGATTTACTGAATGTGCACTTCTCTGACAAATTTTATTAACTAGAAAAATGAAAGTGCTTACAGTGAACAGTTTTTTTGGAGCTTTTGGAGCCATTCCCTTTCCGTTTTTATTTCATTAGATCTAATAATAAAATTAACAACTTTAATGCAGGAAATTATTATTTAAAAGTCATGCTATTTGCTGATGACATGTTGTTTCTGCCACACATTTGAACACAACTATTTCTGAACCAATTAATTTTAAATGTTTCAGGAATTATTCTTGTCTTCATTTTAATGATAACAAAACTAAATCATTATTATTTTATAAAAATATTTATCTTCTCCTAAACTTATAAAAAATAATTTGGCAAAGAGTCAGAAGAATTGCACTATCTTGAAACTACTTAAAGGAAATCTTAGAAGTCTATAACAGAAAATAGTTTTGATAATATATTAACAGAAATAAATACATTAATACAGACTTGAAATAATGAGATTTACAATGTTAAAAAAAGACTTCAACTTATAAAATAATTTTACTTCCTAGATGTATTTATGCTATTCATACTACTGTTTTATTCACAACTAAATCTCATTAAAACATGAATAGTTCTTTACTGTTTTTATGATGATCCAAAAAAAACACCATCCCCCGGATTCCCAAAAGCTTGCACGGTGTGCATGATTAGTGTAAGAGGAAATTTTGCCAATATGGCAGCCGAGCGATCCACGTACGTGCACGTTTGACGTGTACAAGTGCTCTAGCACTAGTGCTGCACGTTCCCAGCCCCATATGCAAATTACCCCATTTGCAGATGAAAACCATGTAAATGAGGTAAATCTTCCATCCAGGAAGCAGGAATCAGGGAGTGTAGGACTAGCGTAATATGCAGAAATGTACTCGGTTAGAAACTGAGTACGGTACTGCAAAATCCAAAACTGGGACATGACAGCCCCAAATAAAGGCTGCATATCATTGAGGAAGCATGCCAATGGCAAAGTAGAAGGCCATTGGCATTGCAAACAATGCAAAATGTACAAAATGCAACTTTTATGATATGTCTGCTGATCACAGCCGTTGAAGCATAGGGCAGCAGGGCCCAAACAGGATCGGTGGGGAAATAAGAAAATAAACCTAAAAAAGCAGTCTAACTAAAATCAGTATTCCGTCATGCAAGTCAATGGCAGGCAAAAGACAACCTGGCCAGTGAATAGTGGTTGCTAAGGGGGGAGGCACAGTGTGACACATGTAACTATGCATTAGCAGGCAATCCTATGCAAATGAGGGGAAGGATAGTGAATCCTGGTTTTTCCCAGCATGTGAGGCAGGTCCCAAAAGTGTAAGAGTATGAATAGCTGAGTGCAAGACTAGGAGGTAGGTGACATCACATGTGGGAATATCAGGCATACTGTCAGCAGACTGGAGCCCTGTGACTCTGGGTTGCATCCAGCTTAGTGCAGCAAAGCCTGGGGGTGTGTCTAAACCTGCCCAGCATGTATGACAAAGAGTAAGCGGGTGAGCACACCGTGCAATGGAATCTACAGGAAGATAAAGGAAGTGAACCCAGGAAATAGCAGCAGTAGGCTATCTGCCCAAGGGCATTTATAAGCGCATAAAACTATGCCTGTTATTTTGCTGTGCCTCTGTCAAGCAGTGACACTGAAGTAATCCCTGGGGTATATCTGAGATCTCCCATCCATTGGTCAAGATTCCTCTTGAACAAGGCCAGCGAGGTGCTCTGCCTCACATGTACCGGGATTTTGTTCCACAGCATAGGGAGTCTCTGGGTGATGAATCTGTCCCTCTTTAAGTCTCCGCCCTTGTGGTTCTGAGGGATCTAGATTTTTGAGGTGAAGCATATTCATCAAATCTGAGTTTGACATGGCCTTATATGTCAGGCACAGAGACTGAATAGTGCTGGAGTTCTTGGGGCCTTTCCAGCTGCTGCAGGTGCAATCATAGGTCTAATGAGTGATGAGTTTGATCTAGATGTGAATCCCTTCATGATCAGGTGGTCAATGTAGAAGGTTTTCCTAACTACTTTAGCAACATGAGTGTCAAACGAAAGGCTACTGTCAACCTGGGTCCCCAGATCCCTGATGACTTCTTCTGTGCTCAGTGGATTGCCACCTATATGGTAGCTTGGGCAGATAGCCTAGTATGAACCTATGAACCTATGAACCTATTGGAGTACACCAATTGCACGGTGTGCCCCTGGGATGAAACAGAAGGGCAATGGGAAGGAAAAGCAGCAGTAGAAAGTTAATCAAGGTATACTAGGTTCGCTGCCAGGTGAAATGTATAGGAACCAGCCAATTACACAGGCAGCAGACCAGCCCAGCCCAGAACACCACTATAAACTATGCAAACACCAACCCCTCCATTTTTTCCCACACCCTACACCACCGGTGTATACAAGCAGGGAACTTTTAACACTCACAACAGCAAAACTTTAAGGGCTGCAATAGCTATCATACAACTTATGGAAGAGGCTAAGGGTAGTGAGGATGGGATTCCTGCCAACCAACCCACAGTGAGAAGATGGAGAAGAGTGTACAGACCCAGGGTAACTTACCAAGGGCTACATGAGCTGGAGAAAGTGGAGCAATATAGGGTAGACAGGGACCTCCTACAGCAGATTGTTGAGCTGTGCTGGCCATGCCAGACACATAGAACTAACAGAGGGGAACCCCTCCCAGTGGAAACAAAGGTATGTGTAGGCCTAAGAATACTAGCCACAGGTACCTTCCATAGGCCAACTGGGGATATGATGGAGATCTCACAGGCATCAGCATCCAGGGTACTCTACCAATTCCTGGATGCCATGGCAGCACATGTCGCTGAGCACGTATATTTCACCCTCACCTGTGAGGCGTTGGCCAGCAGCATGCATCTCTTTCAGCAAATAGCAGAATACTGTGAGGTAGTGGGTGCAATAGACTGCATGCACATATGTATGAAAGCACCACCCGGTGAGCAGGGTAGGGTCTATATAAACCACAAGGGCTTCAACTGCCAGGTCGTGTGTGATGCCCAGGGCATAATACTGAACATGTGTGCTGGCTGCCCTGGAAGTCATCACAATTCCCACATCTGGCATCTGACGCAGCTGTATCAGAAATTTGCCAATGGGGACATCCCACACAGTCACCTAGTGGGGGATGTTGGATACACACTGGAGCAGTGGCTGATGACACCCATCAGAAACACACACACACCTGAACAAGAACTCCATTTTGAGGCACATGCACAAACAAAAATCATAATAGAGCATGTGTTTGGGATACTCAAGTCATATTTCCGGTGCCTGGACACATCTGGTGGAGCCTTGCAGTGCTCACCAACTACATGTCCCCAAATCATCCTTGTATACACCATGCTACACAATATGATCCTGCAGAAACAGTTGCAGCAGGAGCAGTAAGGAGCAGGGCCACATAGTCCCCCATCAATGCCAAGGCCTGCGCAGGCACAGAGTGACTCGGAGGAGGAACAACCTGAGCCTGCCCCAGTAGGCAGAAGGAGGCATGCCCAGTGTGCCCTGGCTCCGGCAAAGAGGCAACACATAGCACATACACTCACACAGGAGGGACCCAGGGAATTACACCTCTCTCTGTCTCTTACATACAGTAAAAGGGATACTAAACATTACACTAGCTGTGCCTAACCATGCATAGGCAGTGTACTATGTGCATCTGACATAGCAGCCCTGCAACACCACCCTCAATACGGGGATACCCACAAGATAAGGGTCTCATACATGCCAGTCAGGAGGGGGGGGTCACATACCCAACAACAGTCACAGCCAGCAGGACAGGTGTAGACAAGCACAAACAAATGCCATACTATGGCCTCTGAATGAGGGGTATGGGTAACCCTCACCCAGGTCTACATGGACAGACTACAGCAGGCCAGGTAGTGGGATGTCAGTTGTGATGGCTAGGAAGTCAGAATCTAATGTATATGCAATCAAAAGATAAGAACGTAGTACACTGGTATGGCTTAGCCAGCACGATAGGTAAGACTACTCACTGAAATGGACTACAGGACATACCAGTACAGTCCTAGCAAATGTGTACAACAGTCAGTTGTGCCCCCCACCTTACATAGAAATAAAGTAACAGTCAGGTGTGCCCCCCCATCCTGTGCAGAAACATAGAAATAGTCAGGTGTCCCCCCCGCTATGCAGACATGTTGCAACAGTCAATGCCAAATGATCGGTTGATACCATGCAGACACAGCATGCCACATGTTGGTGTACGACACAGAGGTCAGCTGTGCAGTACAAAACACCGGACATGATCCACACATGCAAAACAGACAGCCTTACTGGGCATGCTCACACACTTAGAGAAATAAAGGCAATGTCAGTCATCAACATACTGAAAGGTCATACTGGGCATGCTCACACACTTAAACACATGAAGGACACGTATGCAAACATCAGTGGACCAGACACATCCAGCGGTTGCAATTGTTAGTGCACACACATGTCAGTATGCACCAATCATGCCTTGCACACACAGTGGATAGGAATGCAGACATATATGTAAGGACAAAACACCATAATAAGCCAAAGGTAGATGGATATAGATGTATGGAAGAGGGTGACCGTGACAAGGAGCCATCAACACCTGTGCCACCTAGCACACAGCCAAACAAATCAGGTGCAGATGTCACACATTTCAGTTATTAGCAACCAGTACCTGTCAGCACCACAGACTATGTGGTCCATGTGCCAGCTGTGCAACATGGCTGTACAAGGACGTAGTCAGTTATTTGCCCTATACATGTACCTGTGACATATGACCCTGTGTGTGGCCGCTTGTGGTGTGTCACCCCTACATGAATGGTGTATGGGCAGTGCACACACCGGCCACCCCTTAGTGGTATCCTGACAAGCCTGCTGATGTTATCCAATGTGAAATACATCTTTGGGAGAGTTGTTGGCCAGTAATCTCCATGACATGTCTCATAACTGCGTACTGCTGTAGTGTGATAGACTAGTTAGGTAGGAGTTCTAACCCCCATACATGGCAACTGTGTGTGTGAGTGTGTGTCACTGTTCATGTGTGGGTCTATCTCTCACTGACTGTGTAGAGAACAATGCCTTTTAGGCTACTCACACCCCTTACTATTCACATGCACACCGTTGGCAAGGCTGCTGATGTCGCCCACCTAGAAATACTCCCATGGGAAAGCTGTAGCCCAGTAATCTCTGTAGCACATGCTGTAACTGCATACTACTGTAGTGTGATGATGTAGTTAGGTAGGAGGTCAAACCTCAGACGTGGCAACTGTGTGTTTGTGAGTCTGTTTGCATGTATGTGTGCGTGTCTGTCACTATAGAGAGCAATGCTTTTTAGGCTACACACACCCCTTACAAGTCAAATACCCATCTTTGGTAAGGCAGCTGATGTCACACACCTTGAAATACACCTCTGGGATGATTGTAGCCCAGTAATCAATGTAGCATGTCCTGTAACATTGTATGGCCATAGTGTGATTAAGGATTTAGTTGGGAGTTCTAACCCCCGACCTGCCAACTGTGCATATATGCGTGCATGTCTGACTGTGTAGAGTGCAATGCTTTTAGGGTACTCACACCACTTACATTTCACATACCCAACTTTGGCAAGGCTACTGATGTCACCCACCTAGAACTACACCCCTGAGAAGGCTGTAGACCAGTAATCACCGTCTCACATCCTGTAACTGCATACTGCTGTATTGTGAATTAAAAGCATGGTAGGGTTCCATCCCCACACATGGCATTTCTGGATGTATTGTGTGTGTCACTGTTTGTGAAGGGAGCAATGCATTTTAGGCTAGTATCTCGCAGTCATTTCAAATGCCCTACTTTGGCAATCCTGCTGATGTCAGTCATTGCAAAATACACTTTTGGGCAAGGACTACTCCAGTAATAGTGGTGCGTACTATAACTGCATAGTGCTGTAGTGTAATACACTAGTTAGGTAGGGGTTTTACTCCCAAACATGACAGGTGTGCATGTGTGTGTGTGTGTGTGTGTGTGTGTGTGTGTGTGTGTGTGTGTGTGTGTGTGTGTGTAACCCATATCATGTGTAGAGGTGGTTGTGACTGTGTGACACCTGTGGCCAATGAGGAGCAGGTTTTGCATATTTCTTATATGGTGGCCATACTATATATCACAACGTCCACTGTACAGGGATGACACATGTGATATGGCTGAGAAGCCGGGGTGCAGAGCCATACCCAGACATGTGACATTATTACCCAGAGCACACTCTCACCCCATGTGTCATACATACACACATGCCTAGGTAACAGACAATATGTGGGTAGTACACTGCATATCGGCCACTGATAGTAACTATAGAGTGACAGCAGTGGGTCACAGAGGGCATGACACCCAGTCCATCTGTCCAGTATGTGCATATGTGCAGACAGTGCACCTCCCCATGTTCCCCAATGGACACCTGCACCACCTGTGATGCCATCACATGTGACCCACAATGGACATACCAGGCCTGAAAACATTCCTGTATGGACAGATGCCACTGACACCAAGGAATGCTGATAGCATGCACTCCTTGTAGGTGCATAGTAAAGCTGCTGGCCATTACCAGCTCCTGACACAGGTGGGCAGAACTGGCACCTCTGATGATAATCTGTGTTCACAAAATGGGCCGGACATCCCAGGTACAGTTCCACATGTTACTGTACATGCATGTGGGAGGTGTGCACATCCCAGACACCGTCCATGTCATGGATGATGGAACACAGACATGGCAAGCAATGCACAGCATTGCCCACACACAGTAGTCACCCAGGTGACCGGATGGGGGATACAATACCCGTCTGTGTGGGCAAATGCAGACACTACATCCCTGAGCCACAATGCAGACCATCGTCATGTGGCCTGATGCCAAGGCACACCCATTGCCTAGCCCTGGACAACCGTCTAACACAGTCAAGCACCACACACCTGTGCAGACATGCACCCATGCATGTCAGTACTGGCACCCTGTGTGCTTGTGTGTGTGTTGCATGCTGCAGCTGTTCACATCCACACTCCCTACAACCCCCATGGGCATACTGCAGCATGCTGTCTAAAGTCAGACACCTTCCCTTACCCTTCGCACGTGCAGCCCCCGTATGACCTGTGTGGTGCATGGGATACCTGCACAGTGATGTGATGTGGCAATCCCACAGCCAATGAGTTGTACACCTGGCTCTGCCCCATGTGTCAATGTGTATGTGTCCTTGTGACAGTGTGGCTGTGTTGACGCTGGCAACTGTTCATGCTGACAGGCATGTGCATGTCACCTACCATACAGCTACTGTATCCCTGTTGCAGATGTCACTCACCATCACATATATGTTCTGAGTGCTGCACAACAGGTAACCCATGTGGCGCATCCAATAACTGCATCAAACTGTGCTAGCACTACATAGATGTCAGGGGTTTGATACCCTGTGCTGTTAGTTGTATGACACAAACATGCTTCAGTTTTAACCTCCCACCCATCCCTGACATGTATTTGCCTCTATCTGCATGCCCCACCCCCACTCAGGTGGACATGGAGACCTACACCCGCTTTGCTTAGGCAGCAACATGTGTAATGTAAGTAATTTGCATTATCAGCTGATGGCCTCTGCACGAATCGCAGCCCTCCCCTAGCTGATTGCATGTGAAACAGCTGTGGTAACATTCCCATAGCCAATTGTATGGAAACACACTCCAATACCTAGGAACATCATGGTGGTGTTGGCCCTTTTCACCCACTGTGAGCAGGAACTAGATCTGCTGTGTGTCAAACAGCATCTCAAATGGATTGCAGTGTACCTCTATCAACATGCACTGTGGAAACAGTGCAACAAACAGGAGGTGGATGTACCTGACCAGACTACAGACTGTAAGTTCTGCTATACTGCATTTGGAGTAATGTTGCTTTAACAGTGTTTGTGTGGATATGGCTGTTGCACATGTCTCAATACCTGCCATGTCAGTTCCATGTTTATGGGGAATCTCCATCTGCAGGGTCATCTGCAGCCTGGGCAGTGTTGTGTCTGTGGTTGCATGTGTCACCCATGGAGCATCTAGCTGTCGACTGCTGAAGGTAGTGTGAGGGTTGCAGTCAGTAGATGGAGAAAGCTGTGGTAGTCACAGACAACATATCCCTCAAAGGACATATGTTGCAACAACCCTGTAACAACAGTAAATGTATGTGGTTATCACAGCAACATGTCAATATTGGCCCTGTGTATGTGCTCCCAGCCACACCTCTGTCAACCTTTGTACATATGTTGTGCACGAAGTGGTGCATATGTGCTGTACACCATACTTTGTGGCATCATATCTGAGAACAAGCCACTGATATATCTGACTGCCACACATGTTATGTAAAGTAGGGGTTACATTACATGACATTACCTACACATTCTGTGGATGTTTGTACAGTACTGAGGTCTGTGTACCTATGGTAAATGTCAACAGTGTGTGGAGTTTTGATATGTACCTTAGCCTGTGTACAGACTGTGGTAGATGATATTGTTCTAGTTCCCCACTATCAGATGTTACATGCTTCCCCACTTTATGGTACTGTAATGGCATACATGTTTGTAGGGTCATAAACACTCATGTCCCATACCACAGACAGCCACCAGACCAAACTGTGTAGCAGGCCAGTATATGTAGGGTCAGTCTATGAGTGGCACATATGAGGATGGTGTAGAATACATAGTCCATATACTGTAATACCATGCTAGCTAACCATATGTGGCTGTGGCTGTGTTCACATTGGTTGTGGATATGCACTGTCACACAGGTGTATCTTACCTTGTGCTGTGACATGCCTGTTGAGCCTGCTTTATATGCAGGTGCATGTGCATTCCCCCTTGGGAGATGTAGGCCAGTGTTGAGCCAGTCTTCCTGCAGCCTGCATAGTGCATTGTGACATGCCTAGTAGCTGAGTGTACCTACCCAGTGGGATGTCATGTGTAGGTACTAGCCAGATGTCCCACTGCCTGCCTTCCCCTAACAGTCATGTATGTCAGACAAGGCAGTGGGATGCAGTGCAGATGTATGTCAATAGTGATCATACCATTACAGACCAGGTGTGTAAAAGCATGACCTATGGTGGACATCATATACCAGTCCACATCCATATTACTATGCTGACTGTGTCAGACCCTCCACATATATTGTCCAATATCTATCCACATATTGTCCACAGTACACTGATGTCTTTTTCCACAGTAACCAATCCAGTGCACACATGCACACATGTTATACCTCCCCACACCATATCTGTGAAGATAAAAGATAAGAAAAGTAGCAATACAGTACTACTACTCTACTGCTACCACCACCTGACATCCCCTTCAGCTACAACATTGGGAACATACCCAGATAACACTACATTACATTGTGTACTACACCCCAATTAACACTGTCATGACAACCACCTACTATAGATTCTATTTGTAGGAGGATCAGGAGTAGGCAGGCAGACTGCAAGAGTTGTGTGTTATGCTTTGTAGTATACTGGTGTTACAGAGTGTGTGTACATACTGTTTGCCATGGAATGCAGTCCATTTTGCATAGCACACACACAACTGCCTGCCTATCCTCATGCTAGGAGCTGTGCCTATTGTGTGTCTGTGTCCACCACCACACAGGTTGTGTCAGATAATACACTGGCAGTGAGTGTGTTGCATGTTGGCAATAGTTCTTCACCTATATTTTTTTTTTTTTTATTTTATTTATTTACATTTGTTGACCGGGCTAGTCTAGCTGGATACATGTCCTTTAACATAATGAGAGAGACACATATACATTTACAGAGAAGAAATAATATTAAATAAACATGAAGAAAAACATCAGGCTATACATACTGATTATATTATTTTTGAATTGATTAAGCAGGTCATAAGTCTTAGGTTGTTTGGAAGGGAATTCCAAGGCTTTCCGATGGAGTTGGCGTAGAGAGCATCACCACCCGAATTCTTAGATTTAATGGTTAGTATCTGAACACTATTTGATGATCGAAGGCAGTTTAGGTTGGAGTAGGGGGTCAGTATTTTGCTCAGTGAGGGGGTTCTATCCGGTTGGTTGATTATTTTAAATGCTTCAGTAAGTTGGTTGAGTTTGAGAAGATTGGGCAGTTCCAACCAGCCAAGTTTCTTTAGGTTAAGGCAATGGTGAGTACGATAAGGTGTTCCTGTTATGAATCTGGCAATATGATTATAGGCAACAGAGAGCATATTGAGCTCGCGCTTATTGAGGAAGGAAAGTACTGGGGAGGCATACAAGAGGGTGGAGAGGAGATGAGTGTGAGCAATGGTTAATTTGGCATGAGGGGTTAAAAAGTTCTTTATTCTGTACATAGAGCCGAGTTTCTTGTTTACAGACTTAATGGTTTGGCTAATGTGCATATCAAATTTAAGCTTGTGGTCGATAGTAACACCTAATAGTTTGGTGTTGGAGACAGGCTCTATGATAGTGCCATTGGTGGATTCCACATGGAAGGTCATATTGTTAGCAATTGGAAGTTCTTTTCCGAGGGGAGTGGATACAGAGGGGAAAAATAGAAGCAACTTGTTTTTTGTTGGATTAAGTATGAGTTTCAATTCAGAGAACCATTTTTCGACTATAGCAAAACAGTGTTGGGTATTTGCTTGGAGTTTTGGGAGAGAGACGTCAGAACAGATCAGGGTGGAGTCATCTGCATACTGGATGCAGGTGGCTTTGGGGATGACTGAGTGAAGATCATTTATGAAGACGGAGAAAAGAAGGGGACCAAGTATAGAGCCCTGAGGAACGCCAATGGTGTTAGGGAGCAGGTCAGATAGCCTGTTTTGCCACTGGACAGCTTGTTGCCTACCAGAGAGATAAGCATTGAACCAACTTAGGGCTAGGTTGTCGAGATGTAGGGTTTCCAGGGTGTGGAGCAGAAGCTGGTGATTAACCATGTCGAAGGCTTTCGATAGGTCAAGAAAGAGAGCAGAGGATATTAATTTATTATTACGGTTGTTATTGACTGAGTCAACAAAGGAGAGGAGGGCAGTGATTGTACTATTATGGGGTGAAAACCATGTTGGGAATTAGACAAAAGACTGTTAAGGGTTAGGTAGTGCAGGAGTTGTTTGTGAACACACCGTTCCATAATTTTAGCTATTGGAGACAATATTGCTATAGGTCTGTAGTTGGATGTTTCCGTGGAGGTGCCTCCTTTATGAAGAGGGATGATATATGAGATTTTCCAAATAGAGGGGATGGTAGCTTCAGTTATAGTTCTGTTAATCAAGATTGATATGGGATAGGCAATGGCGTCTGACGCAATTTGTAAGTATTCCGCTGGGAGGTGATCCGCCGCTAGGGTGGTTGGTTTAAGTTTTTTCAAAAGGGTACGAATATAGGAGGTAGATACTGGTTCTAAGTTAAAGGAAGGGGGAGCTGAGTCATTAGTATGAGTTAAGGATGAGGAAGTAGTAGTTAGCTGACTGGCTAGGGACTGGATGGTCTCGGTGAAAAAAGAGTTGAAGGTGTTGGCTATTTCTTCTGGATCTTTCCCAATGAGTTTCTCAGGGGTGGGGGTAGTAGATTTACCAGGGTGGAGGAGGTTATTAAATCCAGCCCAGAACTTCTTTGGGTTATTCTGGTGTTTATCCTGGAGGTGGCAGAAATACTGTTTTTTATCTCGAGTAATGGCTGTTTTAGTAGAGTTTCTAAGCTGTTGAAATTTAATGCGATCTAGGGGAGTTTTAGTAGCTCTCCATTTATCCCAGGCCTGGTCTCGGAGTTTAATTTTAGTTTTAGTTTCTCTAGTTAGCCAAGGTGCTATCCGTTCCTTGGATCTGATTTGTCGATTTGGGGCATGAGAGTCAAGTATGTTAAGGAATGTGTCATTAAAGTAAGTAACGCTCTCATGTAGGGGTAGAGTTTTTAGGATGGACCAGTTACAGGAATTAAGTTCTGCAAGGAATTGTTTTGGGTCAAATTTCTTCTTGTTTCTAACTAGTCTATATGAGGGGGGGTTGGTAGGTGAGCATTTATGTTTTATAATATAGGAAACAAGGTGGTCACTGAGGTCATTGGGAAGGGTCCCAGTGGTATAATTATGTGTATCCTTATTGGTAAGAATCCAGTCAATGGTGTTCTCTTTTTGTTGAGCATTTCCAATTCTAGTTGGAGATAAAATATTTTGGGAGAAACCATGTAAGTTAATAGGATGGGGATTTATATGAGCGGAGCAATGAGACCAGTCGATATTGAAGTCTCCAAGTACTATGGTTTCTTGAGGGTAGTTGGTGGTTAACCAGCTGAGAGTTTGCTCCAAGTTTTCTGTGTTCTTCCCTGGTGGGATATAAATTACTATAAGATTGATGCATTTTTGGGTGTTTAGGCATATCTTTAGGGCAATAAATTCTATATTAGAGACCTTAGGATGTTGTAATGGATTCATAATGATATTCAGTGTATTCCTAAACATTACAGCTATTCCCCCACCCCTTTTATTTATCCGGTCAGTCCTGAGGATATTATACCCAGGTGGGAGAATCTTTTCATCCTTAGTGGAAGGTTTTAGCCATGTTTCCGATAGGCACATAATGTCAGGGAATGAGTAGCTAACATAGCATGTAGGTTGTGAACCTTGTTGTTTATGCTTCTTAGATTAAGATGGAATATGAGTAGGGAACCAGTAAAATTTCGGGTGAATTTAGAGGGGATAGAGTCTGAGACAGTGGTAGGACCTGGGTTGGGGTGGATGTCGCCGTCTATGGTGATGCATTTTTTCAGGTGGTCTAAGAATCTTTGGAGTTTGCATAGCAACTTAAGATTAGATTTAATGATGGATATCTTAGGGTGATGGAGGGTAAGATGCACTATTTTGGAGCATAGAGTTTTATCAGGGTAGAGGGAAAGTGAGATAGGATGAGAGGAAAGGTTTGGATGGGTGGTAGTGTAACCCTTGGGGAAGGGAATTCCCAACAGAGTTTGGTTTTCATATCTTGTTAAAAAATAAGGAATATGAAGGAGTATTACTATAAGAGGGGTGATAGTATATGTGATTTTTCCCATGGTATAGAGAGAGAAAGGCTAGTGGGTTGGGAGGACTAGTAGACTTTACTTAGTAATGGAGGAAGGCCGAGAGTGTGGGAGGAGTAGTAGTAAATTGAGGGGCGGTCGTAATTGGTAGAGAGCAGGTGGGATGGGCTAGCTAACCTAATAAATGTAGAGGTAGTGGGGGCGGGTGGGATATGGGGGCAGGGTGGGGAGCGGAGCGAGCCCGAGCGAAGCGAGGGCGAAGTGGAGCGGGGAATACACCGCCAGGAGTTCGCAGGGTCTCAAAGGCAACTGGATGTGAGTACTGTAGACTGTTTTTCAAGCAAATACTTTGCTTGTAAAAGTGTCTCAATTTTTTGGCAATGTAATTTATGCTACCAGTTAAGGTGAAGGTACTGTCTAGTTCCTGCCAGCGGGACACTTTCCTGGCTAATACAATGATAGCAAGGATATAATTTTTACCCTAAATCTCTTTAAATGGTAAACTTTTTCAGTTAATTATTAAACACTGGTCTGTGCATTCGCACTGGGTTGGAGTCCTTTGTAACAGTGTTTGGGACATGGGAGCCATGCAGTGAATAGTTAGTATGGGGGGCTTCCTAGGATGAAATAAGGGAAAGAGACAGCATTTTAATGTCACAGTGATTGGCGTGCTATAGCATAGGAGAGACTGTATTAACACACTCAATTTCCAAGGCTAGAACTCATTACATAGAGTAATCAGCATGAAAAAGAATTATATACAAAACACATTCAGTCGCCAGAAAATCTGCACAGAATATATTATTTAAAGCCTGTAGTGCATAATTAGGGATGTAAGGCACCAGCCAATCTATCTAGCAGTAGCTTAATTCCAGGCTAACGCTAGCTTTACAGTAGCTGCATGAGCTTAAGTTAGCAGAAACGCTAGTTATACTTTTATACATTCCCCAGACCTTCCACATGCTGTCCACGTTCCTTCAATAATATAGTTTATGGCTTGTGAAGCTTGAAAGCGATAACATGCAGGCAAAAAGGTGCATATATCTCAAAAACACAGAATTAGACCTTGAGACAAGCATAAACTAAGCTACTATTAGGCTATGATAAAAAAGACGCCATACAAATGCCAACATCACAAGCAATCACTTTCTGTAACTCTTAGAAAGTTAAAATAAGCAGTCACACGGTATATACACATATACACATTACTGACATGAATCTGGGTAACTTCTGCCCCCTGCCATACAAACTGTTCTGTTTGTTGGTGTGCTTGTGATGGTGTCAGTTATGTCAAGTTATTTAGCAGTTACAACCCATGTGGTCATATGACTTCTATACCACCTACTGTGTTTGTACAGTGTGTAGACAGAGGCTGCTGAACTAGATGCCAGGATTACATACTGTTGATTGGTAGATAGCCTGTGGCCCAGTGTGTCTTTCCTATTGTACAGTGTGAATGGCTTGGCCTGGATAGCAACACCTGAGAACTTTTACAGACTACTGTATGACTGTAACTGGTCCACTATAGCATCACTCATTTGATATAGTTGTTAGTGTCTGAACAGCTATATGGCATGGCAGGTAGAACTGTAACAATACATGATTAAAGGTTTACATGTCTGCAAACATGTGGGTGTTGTTTGACCTATGACCTCTCTATGGGTATATGTTACAGGCAACGATTGTCATTTGTATGGGTGGCACATACAGTGTCCAGTCATTCAGGGGTCAACTGTAGGCATAGTGGCTGTTCCATATTATGTGTACCTTCCACTTATGTATCTTACTGTACATATAACTGTGTGTGTATGTGTAGTCACATGTATATATATATATATATATATATATATATATATATATATATATGTATAAATATGTATACCTGTATCTGCATATCTGTGCCTGTGTATCTGTAGCCTGGTAATGTTGATGGCTTCTACATAATACATTATCCATGGGATCCAGACTGTACTGCATGTTATGTTACCAATACCAGCCTGACACCATACAGGTGGGATGTAGTACAAGTTACATTGTGTGCCCATGTTGTCACTGGCCCTGGTTATGTGTTCTCCAATGCTTGGTAGTGTATTGCAGGGCAGACGTGTTTGGCTGGGGGGAGGATGCCTATTTGTACAACTTGTATAGTGTGTGGTGCCACTCAATCCCATTAACGTAACATGTAGCCTGTTACACTCCTCTCCCTAACAGCTACATGTGCCTTGCAGTACCAGCACAACAGTGTGGTACCAATGGGTCGGTAGGCATGGGAATCCCATTGAGGTCTGCCACATGTGTGTATGTGTGCATGTGAGCATATCTGTAGGGTACACCATTCCGAGTCCACATACTCCTATTACAACACACATTGCCACACAGTAGTACAGATATTTTTGCTGTTGTCCATAGGTGTGGCAATGCAATGCAACACCCTACTATGCCTGTGGCATGTGCATCACATTCATATCCCCCTGGTACCACTATTGTGACATGCAATGGGTTGTTTTGGCATTGTGGCCAATGTGTGATAGTGGGTATATCAGAGTTTTAAGATGGGTTCCAGTGTGTACAATATCCAGTGGGGGATGTGGGTGCTGTGTACACTTTCTTTACACTATGGTACACCTGGTATATGGCCCACGTACTACTCTCAGGTGACCAATGTCACCATCACCCATACAGGTAAGAGATAACAGGATACAGCCCAGTTACACATGTGCTGTGTGCAGCCTACCTGTAACACACTGGACACATGGACTAGTTAGTTAGCAACTATACAACCAGGTTGCTAAGATGTGTGTCTACCTGTTATGTGTCAGTCAATGTGTATAAGATGGTATGACACACTATGTATTCTCCATATACAAACATTACATTCCCCATTACCATATTGCACATATCTGTGGATGGTCTGCATGTAACATGTGACCTGGTACACACCTCACCCTACAGATGGTGTTGTGTGTGCAATGACAGCCACACAGTTCAGTAGCACTACATACCTGGATAGGGGTCTAGACACAATGTCGCCAAGTAAGGATGTGTGTGTATGTGGAAGGGTTGGTAAAAGGGTGCAGATTATACCTGTACCAGCAGGCCACTGATCAATTTTGCATGGCCAATAACTGTTATACATACCTGTAGCATGTGTGCAACTGTACAGCACATATGTCACGGCCATGGTGTCACCACACTGACATACCCTTGTGGAATATGACTGCAGACCATCCTCTTTCTGACACATGTACACCTACAGCACATATGGATGACAGTATGGGATAACAATTGGTGTTACCAACAGCTGAGATGCATCATAGCTGCATGGCTACACTATCTGACATGTATGCAGTACACAATACCCTTGACTACATTCTACACTGCAGTACATTGTGGCACTCTATCACAGTCACCGTGTGCATCAGAACCATGTTAGCCTGTCCTTGCATTGATGTTACGGATGACAGGGATGTGGAACAGGTATCATTATATGCACAGGGTATGTGGAAGTCATCTTAGCTGCATGGCTAAACTACCTGACATGTATGCAGTACACATTACCCCTGACTACATTCTACAATGTGGTACGTTGTGGCACTCCATTACAGTCACTGTGTGCATCAGAACCATAATAGCCTGTCCCTGCATCGATGTTATGGATGATAGGGATGTGGCACCGGTATCATCATATGCACAAGGTGTGTTGCAGGTATGCCAGAGGCCGAGGGTGGTCCAAACATGTGTCACCATGTGTGTGAGTGAGGGGTGTGGTTCATTTATTGGGGCGTGGTGATGTGATGTGTGTCAATATGGGATCACCCTAGGTGTGGATGCATAGTGTGTGGGTATGCATGCACACAGTTCCACCATGTGGCTGCCCTATACGGGTGATGTTGGACAGCTGCAGACCATATCTGGCAGAGTGTGCAGTTTACTGCCACTGGCCATGGACATGCCGACTGTGCCTGCCAGGAGTTCCATGGACATGTGCAAGCACAGACCTTGAGGTGCTACTCTCCCCTGATGATGACATATGTCTGCTGGAACAATGTCCCACCTGGGACTAGCCAGGGCGATGTGCATGAGGCCTACTGTGGTGTGGTGTGGACAGCCACCCCAGTGGTGTGCTGGGGCTGGTACTGCCACTACAAGAGCAGCTGGGAATCCTGGCATATCCATGTTGACGGCCAGCTGCTGGTTTCTCTGGCCTACGTCCATGAGGCTGTCGCACCACTCCCACCACATGTTCTAGCACAGACATACCACAGTCAAGGAGGCCAACCATCTCACCCCACCGTCTATCCATGACCTTGGTATATTCATGGAAGGCACCAGCAAGTTCATGAAGGTTGCCACTTACAGCTGCAAAAGCAGACCTCTGCTGCCTCAGGCCCTGTCTGGTGTGGATTTCGATATGTGCCTGTGCCTCCATTACAGCCTGAAACATGCTCCTGGTGGTACCAGTTGTGGCGCCTCTGCCAGGGGCATGATGACCTGCGGTCCTCCCATGAGCACCATGGTACATCTACCAATGTGGTGGCCTTCCAGACATCTGGCTATGCCAACTGTGACCCGGCACAGCTGGCATGGACACCACACTTTCCTGGTCATTGTCACCAAGTGCCAACTGTCCCTCTGCTATGGCCACATGTGATGGGGTTTGTAGAGGCACTGTAACTGTGTGCAGGCTTGGGGTGGCTAGGAGGGTGATGACACATGTTGGCACAGTGCCGGCCTCTGACAACCCCACCTGTGCCTCACCTGTACCATCATCATCATCAGTGTCTTTAGGAACACCTACCTCAGTTTGCATGCAGGGGGGACCCTGACCAACCTATCCACCTGTGGGGGAAACAAATACACACATTAAGACCTGTACAGCATTGCATAACAGTACATACACTCACACACACTCACAATGGCAGCGATCTTACTACCTCACTTTCCCTGGGTTTACAGACAGTCCCACAGTCAGTAACATATGTAACCCATCCTGCATGGCACTTGCTAATATACATGCATCACTACTGCCCATTAACACATCATTCCTCTCCATGCCTACATGTGTGGTTACAACACCTGACCTGTTACTCCGTCGCCTCCCTGACATGGGTGGAGTAGGTTGTACATGGCCTCACTGCTGTCACCCTGTATTACCCTGTGTATGGGCAGTAATGGTGTACGAGGCCCCTATATGGTTGAGGCTGCTACATGCACTACATATGTTACACACCAGAGCCTCATACTACAGTCTTGCTCAGTCCATGCCACATCTGCTGCACAAGCAATCCATCATGCAGACAAGATTACTACCTGGATCCACTCACTGGTGTGCTGTGGTAATTCCCCATTGCATTTGTTGTGCTGCATATGTGGGTAGCCAGTTGCCTATATGCTGCTGGCAATATGATGTGTATACTTGGTATGTACTTTACCTTCCAATGTATGCTCTATGCTACAGATTTTGTTATGCTATCAGCTGTCCTGTGTTCACATACCTGACAGGTTGTCCTGTTGTCCCATGTCTCACAATCCCAAAGGGAAGTACTGCCATGTGGTCAATCCCACTATCACCTGTGCATACATGGACACACACACACACACACACACACACACACACACACACACACACACACACACACACACACACACACACACACATACACTCCACACTCCTACATGTGGATTTGCACATTTGTACACGCAGTCCTCCCATTACCGTTCCGTCAGCATGCATTGCATATGGTGCTCAACAGCATGCAGTGCAACTATAGTGACTTCATGCTAGCGGCAGTATAAATGTGTGTGAGGCATGGGCTGTGTTGGTAGGTGATGACCCTTCCATCTGTTAACACTGCACCCATGTACAAAGTGTTACTGTGGACCTGTTCTGCACCCTGCTTTATACTGTACACCATACCTCACAGGTGTAGAAACCATTGATGCTTCTGTAGCACTGTGCCAGTTATGTCAGCTCCAATGCTCACAGCCCCTATGCATTATAGCAACTCATACCTGGGATGATATGTGAATAGCTATCAGTTGTGGATGCCTGATGTCTGTGTTACAGATCACAACATCAGCAGTGCATGTATGACCAGTACATGACTATTACACTAACAGCCAGTGGACCATACCATGGCTGTAGGGAGTGCCCTACACATTTCCCAGACCTCTGCATTGTTGCAAGATCTACTCATGTGCTCATCCCTTGGAGTGCACACACTGCTGTCACAAGTGCTGTGGGGTCAGGGTTACATCTGCAATGTTTACTTAACCTGATTGTGTGCAGCTGCAGCCATGGTGGTGTTGAGTCACACATATCCCTATTCTAGGCCATGTGTCCTGCCACACTTCACATCCCTGTGGACACATTGCGCATTGACAGGATGTTAATTATTTGCATGTGTCTGTTGTACCCTTCCAATACCCCAGCATGGTATCTACTATGATGCAGTGCATTTCACAGCAACAAAACATGAATGTGTATAGCATGCAGTATGGGTAGGTGTGTTAGACATGTGCATGGGATATCCCATAGCTATTACATGCCGAGTTTATCATTATGCATGAAAAAGAACCATAATCACTGGCTATGGGCTGCAGCCATGATGGTATCCTGGAGGGACCTACATAGGAGTGTGAGAAAGCTGATGTCAGTGGCCACAGCTGTGGCATTCATAAAGGGTGAATGCAGCATTACCTTACATCAACAGTAGAATTCCACAATAATACAGCTTATACACAACTGTTTATTACTACTACACAGCAGCAGACTATGTATATGAAATCTCAGATTTGCATGATGTACCTGTACAGATGCAGATGTATACGCAAGAGTGGGGTACTGATGTGCCCTGGAGCCTTACTTGCATGATCCTCAGCTGGTGTGTCATTGACACCCACCTTAAAGATGTGCCTGCCAAGTGTTGATGCTGCAGGAGGAAAGGTGCCACAAGGCTGCTGAGAAGCTCCTCCACACAGATGAGGGGTGGATGGGTGGGTTGCCCCTCCCTATTGCAAGGTGGTCCCCCTTTATGGAAGCTGCACGCTGATGTACATGGAGAAGCAGGTCGGTGTAATGATGCTGGACCTGCTCATAGCTGCAGCTATGCAGTCTGACATCATTGACCCTGTGAACTAGCTCATTCCACAGGATGGTCCTCTCCTGCTGGTCATAGGCTATCTGCCCAAACAGCAGTTCATAGTGCTGTACCATGTGGTCGATAATGATTTCTTTCTCAGCGGTGCTGTATGCAGGAAGATGGCTATGTGACATGCTTCTTGGAAGACATAAAGATGGAAACAGGTCTGAGCTACCCAAACAGCAGGGTTACCATAGTTCTTAATACACATATGTGTCTCCCCCCACCATATCAGCTACAGCAAACCATTCACAGACTGCAATTGTTATGTCTGCTGCTTACCTACCATTGGGACATACGTTGTTTTGTACTAAGCTTTGTGCTATGTGTATGTGCCACACTTTGTGCTTTGTGTTTGTAGCCATGCTCCCTGTGGGGACACATAACTTTGCTGGCCTGTTACAGACTATTTCACCTGCATGCCATTGTCAGTGCCACTATATATATGTGTATAAATATATATCTATGTACATATATGTGTAGATATATGTTGTACGTTGTTGATGTACCTATGTCTATATGAGTGTCTGTGTATCTGTACACATACACGTCACAATCTGTATCACACGGATATGTGGAGTGCATACAGACATCTGGTCCACATTCTGTAAGTGCCTTTTATTCACAGCTGCACTGTTCTGCCTTGCTGCAACACAGACAGGTGCCACATGTGAACACAGACTAACATTAGGGTGATAAATATGGTGTGAGATTGCTGGTATGCCTATTACACACCTATGGCATTTGTGCATGCTACATTGCATATTAACATGACTGTCCTGCAAGTGGTGTGCTCTAACACCCATGTGTCTATCATGACGGCAGTACTTCCACCACCAGCTAATGTCCACACTAACATAACATACACAGATATTATGGCTGACCTCTTTGTCATTCATTGATGATCTGCACAGTTGGTGGGTATGTCCCACTGCTTACAGGGATAGACAGTATTGTCCAGAGCAGTTGTTCAGTGGGACATCATTACCGGGACAACTACAGATGGCACATATCAAACATTCAAAATCAGATATCCTATTAATCTATGTCACATACTACATTAAATTACATACAGTTATTTTCTACATACCTTTTATTTTTTGGACAGGTGTGACGTCTTCCTGGTTGTGGCTTGTAGGGTTTTGTTTCCCACACTGTGTGTGAGTTTCGTTTCATCTTTTCTTTTTTTTTTCCCTCTCGCTGTCTCTCTCTCTCTCTTTCCAGTAGAGCGATTGAGTTGGTTTGAAAGGATTGCAGCATGGCTTTTGTAGGTGATGCACATGATCAGGTGATGGGCTCTGCACCAATTAGTGTGCAACAGTTGCTGACTGCATAAAGCCTGCTGTGTAGTGATTCAGTTAACCATTGTCATGGCAACTCAGTACTATAAATTGCTTACTCATGTGGGCATTGTCCCTTCACCTTTCCAGTATGGAGGGAATCCTTCCTGTATGTGGGCAGCAGTGTTACAGACGGCAGTCTGCAGTACCTATTACAGTGGGGCTTGCAGACACAGGTCAACTACACAATCGTAAGCAGTTCCAGAACTACAGACAGAGTGAGTAGTGTTGTTATGTGCATTGCATATTGCTGGTCTTGCAGTGTTTGCATGTGCATAGTAGCTTAGGATGGATTGCAGTCTGTCTGCATAGCTCTCAACAGTAGGCCTATCCACATGATGGCCAGTGGATTGCCTGTTTGCTTTTGCCTGTGCACCACACAGGTCTTGTCCTAGATATATCCCCGGCAATCTGTCTGTTGCATGCTACCAGTACATGGCTACTTCCATTTGTGTTCCTGATGTGTTATTCCTGTATAAGGGTATGCTGCAACGAATCCTGTAACACCAGCAATTTTCAGGGTGTGCAACAGCAATATTTTGTGTATGGTCCTGTGTTCCTGCCTCTGACCTCCACATATATGTCTGGCTTTGTCCTGCTGTGATATGGTTAGGAGTTGTTCGGTATTTGTCTATCATTATTTACTGCTAGCATTCCTGCTATCATCCCGGTCATATCGTGGACTCCCACAACATTTGTTGGTCAGGGTCCATACATGTGACAGATACATAGACATTAGCACAGGTAATAAATGTCCCCCTAGGCTTTGACTACAGGGTGTAACTGGCGGTCGCTGAACTACATCTGTTATTGTTTATTGTCACCTATCTCGATGGCAAATCCTTTGTCTACAGTTATATGAATTGACGGGCTTGGGCTGGACAGCATAGTATGTTATATATCTGCACTGTTTGCATCTACTGTTTTGTGTGGGCCTTGCATTCCTCACTGATTAAATATGTCCAGATCTATGTGCTGTACGTAATGGCATACATTATTGTAAAATACAATATTAAAGGTTATCTGTGTATACATACCTGTGTGTCATCTCATGTCCTTTGAATAGTGAGTGGATCTATGTGTAATGCCATACTCCTGTTCAAGTATGAATGTCATTTAGTAGGTTATACAGCAAAACAATGCTGATATACTGATTTCACATGGAATATAGAATGTGCTGCAGTGGGACTCAAACCGGGAATGCATGCGTGTTAGGTGAATGCTCTGCCCACTACACTATTGCAGTTCTACTTAATTTGCATATTTTTACCTTAATGTCATACCCATGCTCCTTTTCCCTGGCCCCCAAGCTCTACGTACACAGCATCCATCCATTCTCCATTTGCTAGCCCGGCCATACCACACCTCCACACATTTCCCTCTCTGCATGTCTCGGTACTCCACCATTTCACTGTCTTGATGCAACCTTCTGCAAGCTCTTAATCTGTTTAGTCCACGTACATTCGAGCCTTCCATTGATCCTCCTCTGATACTGGTGGAAACATCATTGGGACCCACAAAGTCTGGTTCGTCCCACCAGTAATGGACCTGTTGTTGTGTCACGAGTAGGCATTGCTGGTCTACACTGTTTCTCCCACTGGTAGCATCCTGTCAGGTGTTTGAGAAGCAGTGCTTTGTTCACACACCAGACCAGCCTCATCTCCCACTTCCAAGGATGAAGCATGCGCCTAAGGCGTGCCCCCTTTTCCATTCCTCTCTTCAGTATTATACAAGACTACTGTTCTCACAGTATGTCTGGACAGGCACTCTTCATTGATACTCATAGACTGCTCGGAATACTGTGATTGAGCAATGTGCACATGTTTGCTGGTATTAATCTACCTACTTACATACATTTCCTATTCTGTTGACTGACTGTGCTGGATGATATGTTTGTGATAACAGCAGCTGACTGTATATCTGCCATGCCTTTGTGATAACTCACATGGACTATAGTGTGCAGGGGGGACCTGGGAGTCCTGATTATGTTGTTACTGGCCACGATGAGGGCTGTGGGCTACAGCGTGCCTAAGGCACTGCGGGGGAAGTATAGGTGGGTATGCGCTGGTGCGCGCAAGGCTCAGACTTGCTGACCTGCGGTTACAGCATCTTACACTGGGTTGGCCTCCACATTGCTTAACCAGTGTGGGCATTGCTTACTGCTGCCCAAACAAGTGTACTCCCGCTTGCTGCCGCATACCCCTGTGCTACTTCATGAACATGTCGGTATTATACATGCTTAAGTCAGGTGTACATGTCAGGTATGACTGTTCACAAAGGTCAGTGGAAGGTGAAGTGGGATTCCAGTTTAGCAGTTCTGGATAGGTTACACTCAGGTATTCAGGTTAGGTTTAGTTATGCCATACCTGTGTTGTGGATTAGATGTGAATAGTGAAGGTGAAGGCGGGTAGGTGTAGGGGGGACATTTTAACTGTATAGTAGGCCATTCGACTGATTGGTGGGGGAGCAGTAGTGCAGGTTTGCAGGGTGTTGGGATATGTATGCAAGACAAGACAGGAGGTGTCGGTGTCAGTAGTTGGTGTAGGGGTATGGAGTGTTAGTTGGAGGGTCAACTTCACCAGGTGGTGAGCAGGTGGTCATCCAAGTGTGCATGAGTTTTCCCTTCATGTGTTATTTTCATGTGTCGTCTGGGACAGCTGCGGTAATACACCTGGGTTGGGGGTTCCAGATTCTGCCAATATAGTTGTGTGGAGGGTGTCACCTACGTGTGACTGTGAACATTACTAGGAATGAAACAGGGGTTGATTGGTAAGTGGTATTATTGGGCCACACAGAGGGGCTGATAGTAGGGGACATATCCAGGGATGTGCAGGATGGCTGTCAGGAAGGTCCACAGCTGGCCATTTCTTCTACAATGACAGCAGTGTACATACCCTGCATTTGGGGGGTAGGTCTGGACACTCACATCCTGGGTGGGGGTGAGGACAGCAATAATACCTTGTGATGCCAATTTGTTGGGCTTAGATGTCTACAGTAGGGTGTTGTGACCATCTGTTATTTGATGTCCTTTAGTGGGTTTGCAACAACACATCTGGTAATACTGTCCTTTGCCATGTAAACTAGACATTGCTGCTGTGGGACTCGTACCAGGCATGGCTGCTCATTAGGCATCGACTCTGCCCAATGCACAATATTGCTTACATCCCTGGGGTGGTCCACATAGAACCATTACAGCCAACACCTGCACGCCTAGGCCCATAATTACATACCCATAGTTCCCCACCCACACCTCCTCTTTGGCACTCTTCCTTACTCCGGGTGCAGGTCGGGTCTGAACATACCAACACACACTGCCCACTCCCCACTTCTTTGGACCCATCACGTATATTGTCTCACCCCATGGATCACCAGGCTTCCCCACCCTTGTAGTCCTGGTACATGCGTGCCCTGCCATAGGTTATCTGTGTAATGGCTGGAAGGCCATATAGCCATAGAATTTTTGGCTTGTCTCGCAAAGGACATTCTTGTCTTTGTTTCAAGATTATACTTGGCGGGTCTCTCCCACTGGTAGTATTCTGCCTAGAGTCTGGGAAGAGGTGGTTTGTTTAATTTTATTGTGTGTTTGTATGTTTCACTTGTCTAGCTGTGGGGGGTTGATGCTACGTGTTACACATTTGTTGATTATGCCCCTCACCCCCATTGGCACGGCCTGTGAAAATATGTAATCCTTAACAGCTGTATCATATCCTAGCTGAAGATCTGTGCATATTTACACACACAAACACACACACACACACACACACACACACACACACACACACACACACACACACACACACACACACACACATATATAGATATAGATGAACTATGGAACATGACCGAGGACTAATTTAAATCTCTATTTCAATGACACATGTACATTACATTGAGCTTGGTAGTGCTTTGCAGGGCGGTAGTGTTTGTCTGGGCGGGGGTTATGCCAGTTTGTATGTGACATATATTGTTTGGGGCCTGTCAAGGCCTTTCACTGTGTATGTGGACATGTATGTGTCTGTTAATCTACCATTGCTACCTATAGGTGTCTGGCCATATATACCTCTGTGGGTGTATATATTTGCTTACATATTTCTAACTATGTCCGTATATGGGTTACCTTCATTTGATCGAGAGACCATTTGACGGAAACCCATTTCTTCTAAAGTTCATTTAACTGACAACCAATAGTCCAGTACACTTCAAGACAAATAACAGGGATTTGTCCCTCTCCCCAATGTCGTGCGACCCTGGAGTTGGTATATATAGCTAGGGGGGTGGGGGTGCAGCCCCCCACATTGGGGGGTGTGGGTGAAGCTCCCCACTTAGTTTCTGTCAAAAGAAGAAAATAACACAAAAAGCACGGATTTTAAATGAATATTGGTGGGGGTCTTTGCCCCCCTACACACACACCCCAATATGGAGGGCTGCACCCCCCACTCCCCCCCAACTATATATATATATATATATATATATATATATATATATATATATATATATATATATATACCAACTCCACGGTCACCCGGCATTGGGGAGGGGGACCGATCACTGTTATTTGTCTTGAAGTGTACTGAATTACTGGTTGTCAGTCAAATGGTCTGTCGATCAAATGGGTTTCAGTCAAATGGTCTGTTGATCAAATTAAGGTAACCCCTGTATATACCTATGGGGAAATTTCTCAGCATACATATGTGTAACTTGCTGTGTATATGGATGTTGACATATATATGTGTAGTTGTCGGCATTTGCATGTATATCTGTTCATATATTTGTATATGTATGTATATGTATATATATATATATATATATATATATATATATATATATATATATATATATTTATATATATATATATATATATATATATATATATATATATATATATATATATATATATATATATATATATATATATATATATATATATATACATATACGTATATATATGTGACTACATCTATAGATATGTTGTATCTGTTTAGATAGTAATAGATTTGCACACACACATCAATCTAGCTGTAGGTCTACATTCTCTGTGCTTTTGCATGACTGGACTGGATAATATGTTTCTGACTACGTCAGCTTTATTTGTATCTGTTATAGCTTAGTGGTAATTCCCTTTATCTATGGTGTGCAGGGTCCTTGGTTTGAACCTTGCAGGAGCTGTTGATTTTGTTGCCAGGCAGAACATGGGCCATTGGGTACTGAATGATTACGGCACATTAAAGTGGTCGTACATGGGTGTGCGCAGGTTTGCGTGGAGCTAAGCACTACTAACCTCCAGTTACAGTTTCTAACACTCAGCTTCTACTTTGCTTAATCTTTGTAGGTAATGCTTACTCCCGTGCAAATGCACTTACACATGCTTACTAGAGCTTATAAATGCTTGCTATTGCTTATTTGTGCTTACACCTGCTTACTAGTGCCTTATTAATACAGTCGTCCAGTTCACATTTAATGTTATTTAGTAGGTTATACAGGAAATATATGAGAAAAAAATTGTTCCTATACGGATTTCACATGGAGAATGGTATGTGCTGCAGTGGGACTCAAACCGAGAATGCCTGCTCATTAGGCACACACCCTGCCCACTACACTATTGCTGTGCTGCTTTATTTACATATATCTTCCTTGTCATCCCCGTCAGCCTTTTCAGCTGCTTTAACCATAGCTAAGCGATGGGCACACCCGCACACCTATGGTTAGCTGTACTCAGATTTACAATAAATATGACTGGTTTTCTTCGGTTTATTATTATGTAATGTTGCTGTTGTCCACATGGGGCACTGATGGTGGGAATATGTGGGCACCTATGAGCAGGCTCGCTCATTTATTTCCACTTTCTGCTGTTCTACTTTGCAGGAGTGTGTTTATTCTGAGTGCTCTGCTCTCAGAGATGCACACTGCACTCGTACACGCTCCGTGTATGCCTAAGAGGTCGGGCAGCACGCCTTCATTAATATGCAAGGCGCGCTGCCTTCCTGCTCATAATTGGATGCTTCTGTGCAGGACTAAACTAGTCCTGCATGGAAGATTAGTAAATCTCGGGGCATATCTATGATTGGGATAAGGAAGGTATTAAATTTCTTGTTTTGGAAACGTATGCCAAAGTTGCTTCTTTGAAGAATTTAATTCATTGGTTCAATATAATTGCAAAACTTTATATCAAACTTTATTTGATTTAAAAATAATGACTTTCTTGTATTGTTCAGTTACATCAGAACAGAATTATTTATTGAATGCTTTTTTGTATTTATGTACAATATAAGATCTATTCACATAACCATGATATGTCAATATAATTTTGAGACATATTAAACAGATTTTTCAATCTAATCCATATAGTAAAGGTTGGTTTAACTTATTAACTCCTTTTCAAATTTCAAAAGGATTATTAATGGATTTTAGTGATGTACAATTTCATAAATGGGAATCTAAAGGTTTTAGTGGATAGTTTGGATAGTTTAATTATTTTAATAATAATAATTCACTAAAATATAACTCACATATTCAATCTAAATTTGATTTAAATCAAAATAACAAACAAATCGTTCAAACTATAAGATCCTTTGCCTCAGATAATTTTAAGAAACATTCTTATTTAAGCAAAAATAATATTCCTCGTATGATTAATTACTTTTGTTTAACTATTTTAACATAAATTATATTAATCTATTGTACCTAAGAATTGAATGAAATATTTGGAAATATTCATTGTAAGAAAGAGCTAATGATTTCTCCAATTATGACAAATTAGTAATGTTAAAATTAATAAGTTGAATCTATTTAGTTCATTAGCCAGAGGTTTATACTTGGAAATTGTTAACTAAAGTCTGTTATTATATCTCATTTGCTTACAAAAATGAATGACTGTTACAATTTAGATTGTTAGAGATGTAATAAAATTGCTAAGCTAATTGAAAGCATGTTATGTATGATTGTTGAAGTTTATCATAATACTGGGATACAATTAAAACATCAGCAACACCCATTCTACTGCTGAATTCATCCATATTTATTGGTACAGTTGAACTGTTTGTTTCTAATGCTGACTCTATAAAATAAATCATTACAACACAATAATAATACTGCAACAGAATACTATACAGCATGCTTACATGGTGGCGGTGGTGGGACACTTGCCATGAAGTGTGCCATACATTTTCATTAGCTATTGATGTACAAGCCTGACCTAATAAAAATGAATATGCCATATTCAATTAAAGCACTGTCTGTCACTATTCAGTGTTAAACATTTAAAAGCTGTATACTTTAAACCAACCTTCAGTAACAGGTGAATGTAAATGCTGCTGCAGACTTTGGTTTGATGGAACAGTGTCCACACCTCCTCTAATTATTCCAGTTGCACCATCTTCTGTTTCATAGTCATCCCTATGAATGGACAGAAGGTATATCTCATCTGGTTTTAACTTAATAAGATTCAGAGCCTATTAGTCCTAGAGATTGCATTCTGCCTGGCCTTGCTTCTAGTGTGTTCTACCATATAATTTGCCCTTTTCTTGCACTGTGCAAGAGATCTGTTTCCACCTCCAAATGCATTGATTTCAACAACTACTTGACGCCAGGTTTTGCTTCTCTTGGCTTGTAAGGGCCCCCCTTTATCAAACAGCACTTTGCTGTGTATCCTGAGTGCTTCCGTAAGCAAATGAATTTCCTCATACCTTAAGTTATCCTGTCTATGCCTGGACCCCTTATTCTCCATCTGTACTATACAGGAAAAAGTAAATAAATAAATAATTAAAGGGCTGCTGTCAGACACTTGCCACAAAACTGTCTGCATGATATCAGTAATTATTTCTGCCACCAACAGACTACAGAAATAATCTAATACAGATGTGATTTCAAGAGCACAACTTTAGACTTTTCAATACAAAAATGCAAGTACTCTTCTCTCACCTACATTAGTAAAACAATACTTTCACTATAGATCTGTATTTCTGCCTTATGCACAGTAAACCTTGACAAGTTCAATAACAGTGGCTAAACTGCATGGAGAATAACAAGGATGTATTGTTTAGCTATTACACCTTCAATGTACAGAAGCACATGTCAAAATCTTGCAAGCAGTTCCCCATAATTAAAAACTCAATCAATGTAAAAGCATAATCTTCTTCTTCTTTCTGCTTTTTCCCAGTTAGGGGTCACCACAGTGGATCACCTTTCCGCTCATGATTGGCAGTGGAGTTTTACAGTGTTGAGTTGCCAGCCCGGTGCCCAACCTTCCACAGAAGGCACACACATGCACGCACTCACACCTAGGGCCAATTTAGAGTGTCCAATCCACCTACAGCATGTCTTTGGGATGTGGGAGGAAACCGGAGCACCCGGAGGAAACCCACGCAACCACAGTGAGGACATGCAGACTCCACACAGAAGGCACCCCAGCCAAGGATCGAACCGGAGAACCTCTTGCTGTGAGGCGACAACGCTAACCACTGCGCATAATACATTTCAAAATGCATTAAAATTGTCCTTTAAAACACTATGACTAGAGCTGTTAACTGCCCTGTTAATAACTGTTACTTATTTTATAAAGCTGATCTTTACTTTTGTATGTCTGAGGTAGCCTACATAATTTAGCACCAAGCTCAGCTACTTATGAATCAATATGGATAGCTCAGCCTTCTGGTGTAAATTCAGTCAAATCTACATGTTTAGTATGCAAATGAGGCTAATTTTATATGCATTTCTATGAATCATAGTATAATGCAAATGTGTTACAAAGGAGATTGGCGTATTCCAGATTTTCAGTGATTGTGAATGGGCGTGACATGCTATATGAATGAGGTTGAGAAGAGGCAGACATGCTGCGGATTTTTACAAACTACACAGCACTCCGACATAACATTGAGCTGTTTGTGGATACATGCTGCTTGGACAAAATCTAGCTAATATACAGATGTACTGGTAGAATTTAAAATGGAGTTATCTGATTGTCAGGCTGCAATGAATGTGAATGTTAATCCCTGGCCATCCAGGTCTCTATGTCACACCCTAACAAGTAATACATATAGAAAGGTCCTAGAAATAGTTCCTCACATTAATACTGACATCTCTTTCTCTATTACTTATTAAGAAAAGAACGAAAAAACTGAAGATACAAAATGGTATGTCCCAACTGAATGCATGACACCAAATGCAGACATGATAAAATGTAAAAATATTGTGAAGAAATATTAACAGCAACACCTAATTGATCTACAAAAACATACTCTATTAGTAACTGTATACTCGAACTGTTTGCCTTTAAGAAAAAACAGGATGTAACAAAGGATTTGTGGTTACATCAAACCTCTCAGTGTTATCAATTCCTGGTCTAATGATCTTGCTAGAAGAAAAGGGTTTGATCAAGGAGATGTCACACCCAACAGGGAGTGATTCTAAATAAAAACTACACTCTAACCTAACTCTTAACTTAACTCTGTAAACTGTATATTTTCCTACTTATACCTGTACCTGTTATGTACTTGTATACTGCCTGTACCCTCTCATGTTCTTTACCTAACTCTCCTATACTTGCTTTCTAAACTACGTAGTATAAGAAACTTGTAGTGTTCAGCTTCCCTGCTAAGCTGATTGATTCCGCTCTCTTCTCTAACTGTTTCTGCCCCACTTCGCTCCCCTCCCTACCTCCTTATCCCACCCACCCCACGTGTCCTTAGCTTTATACCCCTTACACCACACCCCCTTTATAACTTACACCAATCATTGACTCCTACCTCGTTTGTAACTTCCCTCCCTACTATACCTTCCTCAATTACCTCTCCTATCTCCCCTCTGTACTTAAAGCTACATACATACTTTGTCTCTTCCATCTAGCTTCTCTTCTTTATACTATAGTCTTAGCCAAGGTCTTTTAGTCTATTCCTCTCTTTCACACCTCAACATGTCTACTAAAATTTATAAACCTCCTTCCATGACCTCTGTAAAAGACAATGCTCTAAAAAAACTAATACTCCTGCTTATTACTTATTTTGCTCTCACAATACCCTATTTCTTAACCTCTTATGAATCAAAACTTAATTTCCACTTTAACTACTCTCCCAAACATACAGCCTCAAATTTCAAAAGCCTAAACTTTACTCATTTAAACATTACATCTACCTCTAGTTACCTCTTAGCTAAGTATCACAGGCTGTCTCACATTAAAATTCAAAACCTCTTGCTTAGGAAATTAAAATACTTACCGAACTTCCCTAACAAATCTCACTTGGAATACAACCGCTCTACCTTGGTAGATGGCGACATTCACCCCAACCCAGGACCATCAAATACTTCAGCTGAAGCCACACCTGCTTCACTAAACTCATCCCTTCTATTACCAACCTCCAATACAAATACTTTACTCATAGGGCACCTTAATATCTGAAGTGTCAATAACAAAATCACCCAACTCCACTCTCTTCTTGAACACCACTCCTTTGATATTCTCTGTTTAACTGAAACCTGGTTAAAACCCTTTACTAAAGACACTGAAATCATTCCTCCAGGTTACAATATCTTGAGACTCGACCGCAATAGTAAAAAAGGCGGAGGAGTAGCACTACTATTCAAAACTGAACTAAATTTAACATTAGTACCCTATGATAACCTAGACTTTACCAAGACTGAACTTATCTCAAAGCTGCAACTAAACCCCAAAAAATCTATCTACATTATCTGTATATATCTATCTCCTGGAAATAACTCCACTACCTTAGAAAATATCCTCAGTTGGGCCACATCCACCTACCCACAAGAAACCATAATACTTGGAGACCTCAACCTTGACTGGTCCTCAATAAACACTAACAACCCAGCATCTCATATTAATCTCCATGGCTTTACTCAGACAATAAACACCTCTACTAGGATTAACAAACCTAATAACAAACAAAGTATTCTTGATTGGATTCTGGTAAACAAACCTCTAGTAAAATATCAGTCCGGAACGCTACCTGATGACATTAGTGACCACACTCTAACCTATATTATAAGACAAAAGAATGCCTCCACCTATTCTCCTATATATAGGACCCTACGTGATCTCAAATGTTTTAATCCTATCCAATTTAAAACTGAACTAAAGGCCTGTAACTGGAACCCACTAAAACACTTCCTCTTGAAGAAGCTGTTAAATACTTTAACACCACATTCCTAACAATCCTAGATAATCATGCACCAAAACGTTCCATCCGAATTAAATCTAAGCCAGCCCCCTGGCTATCTAAAGAGACTAGACAAAAATGTAACTTAGAAACAAATCTTGGTTAAAATGGCGAACTAGCAAATCTCCCATAGACCAACAGACTTTCAGGCACCTAAGAAACAGTACCAAAAAAGCTATCCTCTCTGATAAAAGGAGCTATTATAGCAATCTTCAGCAAGTGAATCACAATAACCCTCAAAAATTCTGGTCAACCCTAAACAGACTTCTTCACCCTGGACAGACTACCACTCCCTCCCCTTCTGGGTCTGAAAGAAATTCTTCCCTTGATACTGCCAATACTTTCAACTCATTCTTCATTGATACTATTAATTCCTTGGCCTCCCATCTCTCCAGTGACAACACTAGCATCCCTGACCATGCATCCTCCAAACTACCAACCTTTAGGCTACAACCCATCTCCACTACCTTTATACAGAGATGTATCCACACACTTAAACCATGTACCCCCTCAGCTGACCAGCTTCCTTCTGAATTCCTTCAAAAAGCAGCCTCTGAAATTGCCTATCCCATATCCATTCTTATTAATAGAACCATAAATGAAGAAACCATACCTGATATCTGGAAAATCTCTCACATCATACCCTTACATAAAGGAGGTAACTCCTATGAATATTCTAACTACAGGCCCATAGCCCTATTGTCCCCACTCGCAAAAATAATGGAAAAATGTGTTCACCATCAGTTAATGAACCACTTAATACAAAATAACATTCTTACTAACTGTCAACATGGCTTTAGGCTCTTTCATAGCACAACCACTGCTCTGCTCTCCTTTACAGACTTTATTAACAAAAACCGCAATAATAACATCCTGTCTTCCACTCTCTTTATTGACCTGTCCAAAGCCTTCGACATGGTTAACCACTCTCTTATTAAAAATTCTCGAATCTCTTTCCTTAGAAGCTAAGGCTATCCACTGGTTTAGTTCCTATCTCACTAACAGGAAACAGGCTGTTCTCTGGGATAACAAACTCTCATCTCTTCTCCAAATTTCACTTGGGGTCCCCCAAGGCTCTATTCTTGGACCTCTTCTTTTCTCCCTCTTTATAAATGACTTACAAGTAGCTATTCCCCAGGCTACATGCATTCAATACGCCGATGACTCCACACTAATTTGCTCTGCTAAATCCATTTCTGAACTTCAAACTAATACTCAAGCTGTATTTTCCAAAGTTGAAACTTGGTTCCTAAAACGTTGCCTACTCCTAAATGCAAAAAAAACCCAAACTCCTACTCTTTAAGCCTACTACCAGATCCCCTACATTTGACTTCACTATCTTATCTAATAATGGAACCCCTATATCACCTGACTCTACTACTAAACTGCTAGGTGTCACGATTGACAATAATCTTTCCTTTGACTGTCATATCAACAATACCATTAAATCTGTAAACAGGAAACTTGGCTCTCTATATAGAATCAAAACTTTTTTAACCTCCCCAGCCAAAGTTAATCTTGCCCACTCTCATCTTATTTCCACTCTTCTCTATGCCTCACCAATCTATACTAACCTTAAGAAAAACAATCTCTCTAAACTGTCTACCACTTATAATAACATAGCTAGATTTGTTACTGGGAAGCAATTCAGAACTCACCACTGTCTGAATCTGCAACAACTTAACTGGCTTGAACTGACAAACATGTTGCTTCTTTCCCAACTTATGTTTGTCCAAAGAGCTTTCTACCAACCTCTTAATACACCTGTACTTTCTAACCTCTTAACCCACTACTCTAACCTGAGCTCACTCCACTCTTCTAGCAAACTGCTAGTTACCTTAACCAAATCTAATAACCTAGCTGGTGATTCCCTGTTCTCGAATACCATTGGGAAACTCTGGAATAAACTTCCTTCTGAACTTACTTCAATTGCATCTACTGTTCTGTTTAAACAAAAACTCAGAGTCTACCTTAAAAGCCACTGGATGTGTCCCTGCTCTAAGCCTGATTAAAAATTTGTTTTTCTCCTCCTCATGGCTATTGTCTATTTTTCTGACAGTACATATCTCTTATAAATCTGTACTCTCTTTCTATTATTGTCCCTCTTTTCCTTGGCTTTATGCTTTCTCTTCATGGTTCTAAAGATGAAATAATGTTTAATATGTTGTTTAATACCTTTACTCTGTTGCTAATTATCTTGTCTAGGAGTTAAAGTCCTATGTCCTACCAGATTTTAATCTGTTATTTTTTTGCTATGTGGTATCTGTCTTATCTATATGTGGAGCTTTTCTCCCCGGGCCTCTGCTGAAAATGGAAATATATCCAGTCAGACTAGCCTGGTTAACAAATGTAAAATAAATAAATAAATAAATAATACAGAAAACCAAAAAACTAAAAAATTAAAACCAAAAGACATTGTGCTGAGGTGCTAGAGTTTTTTATTTTATGCATAATTACAATTTTGGATTTTACTGGCAGAGGGATTGATTCTAACCCTGCCTATACAGCCATACCATACTTTTTTCATTCTGGTTCTGGCTCTTTGAACAATGGCAGCACCTGTAAAGGCATGAGGTTGCACTCCTGGGTGGCCTGAGAAAAAGTCCCTAATAATGCTCTACCTTCTGTATGACTCATACCTTTGAAGATCCAAGCATGCACACGTGCCAATATATGGAAAAAAAATTGATATCTGGAAATAGTTGTATGACGACCTATCCACCCTGACAGGTATAACCCACTTCAGTCAGTAGTGCCATCACAGGTATGATGACCTGCAAAACCATAGTGCTGACCAGATGGCTGAGTGGCTTGATCAGGTTTGGGTGAGAAGGCCAGAGATCTTTAGAAAGTACACATTTTTAAACCGGATATAGCTGAATATATATATATATATATATATATATATATATATATATATATATATATATATATATATATATATATATGGGTCTACTTTACTTCGTTGAATCTCATTTCACTGAATTTCATTTCACCCTGACCACTTCGTTGAAAATTGAAATTACTGAAAACTCATTTCACTGAATCTCGTTTCACTGAACTACAGTTAGTATATGTGGCACTATGTAGAGTACTGTAAGGCAAGTAAAATGTATATGGCCTTTTCCCCACTTTAATGTGATCCTGGAGTTAGTATATATAGTTAGGGGGGTGAGGGGGGCATAGCTCCCCACTTATAGTACATATTGTCTTTTGGAGAGAGTTAGGCATTGGTATAGTAACTATGCATGTCTATTGTTTAAAATGTATTCATAGGTTCATAGGTTGGTACTAGGCTATCAGCCCTAGGGCCTATACAAGCCTAGCCATAACAATTCTTTGGCTATTTCTTCCCACACTATTTACTTCCCTGGACCCCTGTCTAGCAGGGTGAATGACGAGATCCCCGGGGTGAATTTCCTTTCTCCCATCCAATCGTCAAGGTTCCTTTAGAAGAGGGCCAAAGAGGCACTCTGCTTGACATGTATGGGCAATCTATTCCAGAGTCTGGGGAGTCTCTGGGTCAGGAACCTATCCCTCCAGCATGTTTTGTTTATTGTGATGACAAGGTTTAGATCCGTGGAGCATGTTGCTCTGAGGGAATGGGATTTCTTAAAGTGTAGCATGTCCAACAGCTCTGGGTTTGACATGGCCTTATATGTTAAGCAGAGATCGCCTCTGAGTAGACGATATGTGATAGAGTATAGCTGGAGTTTTTTAATTGTTTTGAAGTTTTTGGTAAAATAGAATATATAACAAACAAGGTGGGGGGGCTATTCCCCCCCCACCTCCCATAAACTCCAAGATTGCACTGCAGTGGGGGAAAGGGCATATACGTTTTACTTGCATTACAGTACTCGACACAGTGCCATGTATACTAAGTTCAGTTCAGTGAAATGAGATTCGGTGAAATGAGTTTATAGTAATTTGTGTTCTCAGAAATGTGGTCTAGATGAAATGAAATTCGGTGAAATCAGATACAACATGAAACAAGGTAGGCCTATATATATATATATATATATATATATATATATATATATATATGAAAAAACAACACGAACAGATCCCAAGATGTGATATCAGCAAAACAAACCCAGCTGGAAGATAACAAAACTCCACTTCTAGTAATTCAAAAGCCACGAAACTCCAAAAACACACGATGTTAATAGATGCAAGTTAAAATCTTTTCCTTTATTGCAATGTTGGAGTTACAGGTGTATTTAATTCATGGGGGTTACACAGAAACAAACAGTTATCTTGCATCATTATATAACAGATTTAAATCACATCACTTCCTAATCTAATGACATCATTTCCCTTGTAAATTAAAGAGCCATACATATATATATACATATATATATATATATAAATCATTTACGAGCACAATAAACATATCAAACTAAGCATTGTCAAAAATAGCAAAATAAAATATATATAAAAACACAATATATATGTGGATATTCACTTAAAACACATTGTAAAACGAGATATAAATAAAATATATATATATATAGCCCTTGTAGTACTATCATTTCATACTAGAAGAATTTCAATATTAGCCTACCATTTAGAGACTCTCAGTAGCGCATATCATCGCATAATCAATCCCACATGGTACCCACATTAAAACCATTATAGAATGATCAGAGGCTCCCAGGCAGACCCTACAATACTATCATAATATACTACATAAATCTATTGCCAGTCTGCCGTTTAACTATTCAAACTGTAGGAGGCACACTATACCTAACTGTCATATTCTAAATGATATTTATATTGAATCCTGTATATAACATCATGCCAATACTAGCCTGAATAGATATATTGACCCTTTAAAATAATTAAAATATATACTTAAATCAATACTATACATATATCAAGCACTAAACATCAAATAGAATCTATCATTTAATGGATCTATTCTTCAAGTATGGTCTCAAAGGACGGAGTCATTAAGACCTCTCCCCCTGTGAGCAGCAAGACGTAGAATCCACTCAGTCTCTGATAATTCAGTTTGATTAACTAGGTCCCCCCCCCTTAGATTCTCTCTCTGGACATGTAACACTTGAAACATAAAAGTATGTTGATTAAACTGCAGCATATGTCTGGAAATTGCACTACAACTATCCTGTCTGTTGAAACAATACAAGTGGTCCCGAATCGTTCTCTCAGAGAGCGATTGGTCTTACCACATAAAACATAAAACATCTCTGGCAGGTAGCTACATACACAAGATTCCTAGTATTACAGTCCGCCCGGCACCTAATCTGCCAGAGTTTACCATCGTTGGAATTCCTGAAGAATCTAGACAGGTCCACATAAGAACATTGAGGGCAAGAACCACACCTTCTGGTTCCTAGATCAATTACTGAATTATTCAGCACATTCATGGTAGATAAATTAGGAAAACACAGCTGCTGTTTTAGACTCTTAGAGTTATTAAAACATATTGTGGACAATTCCCTAAAATCTTACAAACTTCCTTGTCCACAGTTAAAATATTCCAATTGTTTGTTATTGCCTTTTGAATTATCTCCAGATTCTTAACATACGGTATGGCTATACGCTGTGTATTGCCAATGTCACAGGACTTCCTCTTATATACATACTCATGATCTGAATAGTAGGGCTTACCCCTACTATCCCTCAGCTTAACCATATCATTACAAACCTTCTCAACTACTGTATGATCATAACCCCTCCTGCATACATCACTACTCAATTTACTTAGTTCCTGATGAAAAGAAACATCATTGGAACAAAGTCTAGAAATCCTCAGACCTTGTCCTTTAACTACATTAGCGAAAGTTCTGGGATGATGCATGCTATCCGCTTGCAGAAATGATGTTCTATGGCATTTCTTCCTAAAAACATTTATATTGTAAAAACTACCTTCACGGGTTATAGTGACATCTAAAAAATCGATGGATTTGTTCGAATAATCCATCGTAAATTTGAGGAAACAATTCAACCCATTAACATGTTCAAGGAAGGAACTCAATTTGGCACCTGTTCCCTGCCATAGGAGAAAGAGGTCGTCCACAAAGCGTCTATAGAAGACGACCTGCGGATGAACTAATAAGACCTCTCTCTCCCAGGATGCCAATACGAGATTGGCATACGTATTGGCACAACTGGTGCCCATCGCCACACCAGTACATTGCCGATATAATCTGTCTGAAAAGATGAAAAAATTGTTGTCAAGTACTGTCTCAAGGAGTAGAGTCAAAAAATCAACATCAGTGATCGACAGAGTTTCACACAACAAATCTTTAACCATGGCAATACCATCAATGTTAGGTATGCAAGTAAATAAGGAAACTACATCTAGAGTTACCATAAGAAGAGTCTCCACATTACCAAAATCTTGGACAAACTTATAAAGGTCAGTTAAAAAATGTCCAGTGTCCCTTAAGACATGCTGAAACCTATTAAGTGTGTTCCTCAGCCTATTGTCCAGGTAAATGGACAAGGGTTGCGTAATCCATCCTTCCCCTGCAACAATAGGCCTAAAAGGAGGATTACTTGCATTCTTATGGACCTTGGGTAGTCCATTTAGGGAAGGTATTACAGGATGTTCAACCTTAAAATAATCATACAGATCTGATGTCAAAAGGCCTAAAGACTTACATTCAAGTAACATGTCACATATCATAGAACATGCTTTTTCCACATCTAACATAGTTACTTCAGTATAAGCATCAGTGGAGCATATTGTTCATAGAGTCAATATAAAAGTCTCTGTCCAGAACAACTATTAGTCCACCCTTATCTGCTGGACGTGCAATATCTGATCGTTATCCTTCAGGGCAGAAATAGCATTCAATTCTGGCAAAGTCAAGTTGTCATCAGAGTCAGTCCCAGTGCCCTTAAAGCTATCATAAAGCTCATTTTCCACGGCTTTAACAAACAAATCAAGCTCAGACGTTAGCCGAGGGTTAATCAAACTTTTAGATTTAAAAACATGCTCACCTTTAGTGATCGTGTCCTTGAATATAAGTTTGAGATTCACATTCCTAGCAAACGATCTAATTGCTAGTAAAATCTCACTAATGTCAGCCCTTCTACTTGGAACGAACGATAATCCCTTGTTAAGGACACTCTACGTCTTGCTGCTCACAGGGGGAGAGGTCTTAATGACTCCGTCCCTTTGAAACCATACTTGAAGAATAGATCCATTAAATGATAGATTCTATTTGATGTTTAGTGCTTGATATATGTATAGTATCGATTTAAGTATATATTTTAATTATTTTAAAGGGTCAATATATCTATTCAGGCTAGTATTGGCATGATGTTATATACAGGATTCAATATAAATATCATTTAGAATATGACAGTTAGGTATAGTGTGCCTCCTACAGTTTGAATAGTTAAACGGCAGACTGGCAATAGATTTATGTAGTATATTATGATAGTATTGTAGGGTCTGCCTGGGAGTGTTTTATCATTCTATAATGGTTTTAATGTGGGTACCATTTGGGATTGATTATGCGATATGATGCGCTACTGAGAGTCTCTAAATGGTAGGCTAATATTGGAATTCTTCTAGTATGAAATGATAGTACTACAAGGGCTATTTGGGAATGTTTTATTTTTATCTCGTTTTACAATGTGTTTTTAAGTGAATATCCACGTATATATGTTGTGTTTTTGATAGGAATTTTATTTTTGCTATTTTTGACAATGCTTAGTTTGATATGTTTATTGTGCTCGTAAATGATTTACGGAAGATCTTTTGCTGCTTCATTTGAGTGTATGGCTCTTTAATTTACAAGGGAAATGATGTCATTAGATTAGGAAGTGATGTGTTTTAAATCTGTTATATAATGATGCAAGATAACTGTTTGTTTGTAACGTCTGATGAAGCAGGGACACCTGTGAAAGCTACGTCAATAAAGGAAAAGATTTTGTACTATTAACATCGTGCTTCTTTTTGGAGTTTCGTTGGCTTTTGAATTACTAGAAGTGGAGTTTTGGCAGTATCTTCCAGCTGGGTTTGTTTTGCTGATATAAATATATATATATATATATATATATATATATATATATATATATATATGGGTCCACCCATGACATCTAATTTCATAATATTGAGACCAGAACTTCTAAAACACAAAACATCTAAAACCCATAGCATTGAATTTCATAACATCTAACACTACAAATCACATGAAAATAACATCTCCTCCACATATAACGACATATAATGACACCAAACTACCAAACACACTTTTTACTACGTTTCTGCAGGGGGCTTGATGCAGTGGGGTTAGGAAATTAACTTTTTCCGACTGTAGTGCAATCTTGGAGTTAGTATATTTAATTTATGGGGGGGGGTTCCCCCCACACAGAAACATAGTAAAAAGTGTGTTTGGTAGTTTGGTGTTGTTATATGTGGAGGAGATGTTATTTTCTTGTAATTTGTACTGTTAGATGTTATGAAATTCGATGTTATGAGTTTTAGATGTTTTAGAGTAGACCCATACATATATATATATATATATATATATATATATATATATATATATATATATATATATATATATATATATATATATATATATATATATATATATATATATATATATATATATATATATATATATATATATATATATATATATATATATATATATATACATATATTTGTGTGTGTGTGTGTGTGTGTGTGTGTGTGTGTGTGTGTGTGTGTGTGTGTGTGTATATACATCTATATATATATATATATATATATATATATATATATATATATATATATATATATATATATATATATATATATATATATATATATATATATATATATGTATATATAATATCACTACTAAATATTGAATTATGGAATCCCGAGAATCTGAATACCTAAGACCAGCATCTTGAGATTCCGTAATCTCGAAAGTAAAAAAAAAAAAAATATTTAGACAGGTGTATACAGGGGGGCAAGCCCCGCTGCACCCCCCCACATAGGGGGCTGGGCCCTCCACACCCCCTGCAACTTAAATATGCCAACTCCAAGATCGCACTACAGTGGAGTGAACGGCAAAATTTCCGTTCCGCTCTGCACGGCACTATTTTGCCATTCACTCCATTGTGGTGCGATCCCGGAGTTGGTATATTTAAGTTGCAGGGGTGTGGGGAGTGCAGGGGGGCTGCATATTCTTTCAAAACTGTTTTTTTTTTGTTTGTTTTCAAGATTACGGACTCTCAAGATTCTGGTATTTGGTATTCAGAGGCTCGGGATTCCGTAATTCGATATTTTCTAGTGATCCTATATATATATATATATATATATATATATATATATATATATATATATATATATATATATATATATATATATATATATGGGTCTACATCTAAATTTCAAACTTTTACAAATTCAAACTGCTTTTGATTGAGACCATAAGAGTGAACTTGTGAAAGTTTGAAATTTAAATGGAAAAAAAATAAAAGAAAAAAAATCTTTTCTTATGTTCATGCAGGGGAACAAGCCCCTCTGCATTTCCAAATCCCTACTAATTAAATATTTCATCACTGAGATCGCACTACAGTGAGGAAAATGGTAAATACACCATTTTATTTTATTTTTATTTTTATTTACTGCATTTATTTATTTATTGCATTTGTTTACCAGGAAAGTCCACTTGGCCTAAAAGAGCCAATTTTCAGTGGAGGCCTGGGGAGAAAAGCTCTAACAAGAACACAGATACAGAAAATATTTAACATTAATTGTTGCAAAAGTAGATACACTCCTACACATAGTGATTGCAGTAATATATACAGAATAGGGTCCCTATTATAAAGTCGAACTTGTAAAATTTGGACGTCACATGGTCGGCACCATATGATCAAACTTGTACAAGTTTGAAGGTTAAAACTAATGGCTCCATATGGTGCATAATGGGAAGATTTCCCTTTTCTGCACTGAAGTGCAATCTCAGAGTTGGTATATTTAAGTAGTGGGGATGTGGGGGGTGCATGGGGGCTTGCCCCCCCCTCCTCAGAGCGTTTAAGTTTTTCTTTCTTTTTTTTTATATATTCGATGTTTCAAACTTCGCTCATATGGTGTTGATCATATGAGGTTCAAAGTTATGAAACTTTAAGAATATAATATAGTCCCACAGAATATTTACATAAAAGCAGGAGTTTTGTTGGTTGCCAGATGAATTTAATCAGAAAGGTATAAACAGAGATATGTTAATCAGCATTATTGTACCAGTATCAACAACTGATAAGAAATAATAATAATAATTATGGTGAAAATATCATTCATCAGCAGTAGCAAAAAGCACAGAAATTTAGTTGTCATATAAGAAGTAGGAGGTTAGGTTATACAGCTGGTACATAGCAAGGAAGAGTTGCGACAATTTTTCAGTATTTATTTGAAGGTGGTGGTGCTGCCTGCGTTTCTTAGAGAAGGTGGAAATGAGTTCCATAGTCTGGCCACGGTGAAGGAGAAGAGCAGTTGACCAGCAGGTAAGGTGGGCTGTTTTACATTTAGAAGTAGATGATTTCCAGATCTTAGTTGCCTGCTGGGTTGCTGTTGGGTGAGTAGTGTCAAGAGAGCAGGACTGTCTGTGTGTCTGTAAATTATTTTTTGCACTGTAGTTAGTTGGGTGAATGAGAGATGGTAGGAGAGTTCCAGCCAGCCTTATTGTTTCAGTGAGTTACGGTAGTGCGATGAGAATGTGCTTTGGTGGCAAATTTGGCTATTCTCTTGAAACACAAATCAAGTTTGGATTTTGTAGATTTTTTGATATTAGTGAGGAGAGGAGTGCCATAAAGGAGAAAGGGTAATAAAAAGGTAGTTGCAAGGGATTGTCTAGTAGAGATGCTAAGAAAGTGTTGGTGCCTGTAGAGCATACCAAGCTTTTGGTGTAGTTTATTGTGTGGGACAAAAATATCTCACAAAGAGGATTACCGGCCTCAAACAGATGCCCTATGCAGACCATCTCAAAAAACTGCAGCTTTACTCCATTGCATATCGCCTACTCAGAGGTGATCTCTGCCTAACACACAAAGCTATGTCAAACCCAGAGTATTGTCTTGGGCTTGGATAGCAAAAATTTCATCTAGGGGAGTGGTTTTCTTATGGGTAAAAATATTAGTTTATTTTTTCTCTGATTTAAGGCAAAATGATTGTTAAGCAACTAAGATTCAGTAGAGGTGAGGGAATTCTGTGTGATTTCCTGTAGTTCAGACCTTGAATTTGCAGTGCATATTATTTATTTATTTAACATTTGTTAACCCCGGAAAGTCCGACTTGGATTGAGTCAATTTTCAGAGGAGGCTTAGGGAGAAACACTCCAAACCTTATTATAGAGATGGAGTGAAAGTTGTTAATAAACATGCTAAATAAGAGAGAACCAAGTATGGAGCCTTGGGGTACCCCTGTGGAAGTATTGAGGAAGGGAGAGTAAGATTGTTGCCATTTGGTAGATTGCTGCTTATTGGATAGATAGCTGTTGAACCATTGTAGTGTAGGTGGGGAAATGTAGAGGGTGGATAGTTTGGAGAGGAGGATGGTGTGAGAAATTGTATCAAAAGCTTTGGAGAGGACTAGGAAAAGAGAAATTATTATTTTGCCAGAATCCCATGCCCAGTTAACTATATCTAGGAAGGAGAGGAGGGCAGTAGTGGTGCTGTGTCCTGGTCTGAAACTATGCTGAGTGGGTGATGGAATTTGGTTTTCCATCAGGTGTTGAGGAGTTGGGCATGGATGTATTTCTCCATTATTTTAGACAGAGGTGAGAAAATTGCTATGGGCTGAAAGTTTGTGGTGTCTGTGTTGGTGCCACCTTTGTGTAAGCGGAGAATGTATGCTTTTTTCCAGCTGTCTGGGACTAGGGATTCTTTAATTCATCTGTTAATGAGTATGCTGCTGGGATAAGCTACGGAGTTCATGGCTAGCTGCATGAAGTATGGGGGGTAGATTGTCAGGGGCCATAGTATAGGGTTTTAGCTTAAGCAAAAAATTTTTTTTGTTGTGACGTGGGTAGGGGGGAGAATTTTAGGTTGGAGTCAAGGGCAGGATTGTTTTCTGGCATGACTTGGTCATCAGCTGTCTTAGTGGTGTTGCTGTCTCTAAGAAAGGTGGTGGCTAGGTTAGTTATGGTGTCAATGAAGTAGGAATTAAAGAGGATGGCAAGTTCAGCTGGGGTTTTTTCAGAGTCAAGGGATGGGTTGTTTTGAGAGCCTGGTGTAATAGTTGGTGAATGGAGGACCAGATTTTTTGGGATTATCTTTATGTCGGCTTTGTAGTTGGAGGTAGTGGGCTTTTTTATCTTTGGTTATTAGTCACTTTGCCTGGTTACAGAGTTGCTTGTCTTGTAGTATAGTTGAGGGGTCTTGTTTTCTCTGCCACAATTTCCATATTTTATCCTTTGTGGCCATGACTTATTTGGTGGATTTTGAGAGCCAGCTTGCATGGTTATGTTTTATTCACCTTTGGTGGGTGTGTGCTTGCCTATTTAGGATATCTAGGAATGTTGAGTTAAAGAATTCAACAGCCTCATTAAATGGTAGGGATGTGAGGGGTTCCCAATTTACTTTAACTAAAGTTTCATTAAATATCAATGTTTGGAACTTACTTAAGTTTCTGGTTGATTGCATTGGTGTTGGCCTGGGGTTGGGGTAGATTTGCATAGAATATATGCTGGGTGGTGATCGCTAATGATATTAGGTAGTATCCCTTTCCTGCCCTTGTACTAACAAGCTGTGTCTACCAGAATAACACGCATTTGACTCCCCATTTTATTTCACTTTTCTTTTTCTGGCTGTAGGAACACCAACCCCTGTGCTTACACAATGTCATACCCTCCTTTACTTTTTGTGCAATTTTAATTTTACAGCCGTTAGCCGCACTAGAGCCTTAGGAATTTACCTTTTCTTGTTCCAACCTCACTGATTATTTTTTGAATTCTCATGCCTCCTCCTGCTGGGTTAGGTTGTACTTTTGAGTGTATCCCTGTGCCTGGAGTGTCCCCACCTCCTTCCCGTTCTGATAACCCCATCCCTCCACCCATCTTATTCACTTACAAGTTTGTTTTCCCCTCCCACTCCTCTAGGAATCTACATGTAGGTGTTGCCTAGGTCTGTTTCCATTTCTAATTTGCCCCTACTCTCTCTACCAACTGCATCTCTCAGACTCTCAGCATTGTGTGCTTGTCAGTAAGAATGTTTTCATATTTTTTCAATAACAGTTTGCTCATGTTTTTACACGTAAGTTATTGCACTGATTTCATTTATGCCATTTAATGTCTCTGCTGCAGCCTTCAACTGCCTCTTAATGAAAATGTTATTTTGTTGAATTTATATTTGCCAATACTAAATCTTGTTAAGCATTGCCAGCTGCTAATTGGTTTCACTATAGCCTTCAGCTGTGTCTTAATGAATGTGAGTTTGCTAAACCTGTATTGCCGATACTCTGTTTGTTAATCATTCCCTATTCCTTAATGGTTTTACTACATTTACTGTTACATTGTAGCCTGTAGTAACATCTGAAACATAAGGTTTGCAAAGCTGACCTATTTAACAATACTCTGACACATAATAGCCACTTTGTTCTTAGTGTATTAGTCTATTGGCTATGTATCTGTCACTTTTTTGATTCGGTTTGATTCTTGGGATAGCTGAAATGAACTGCCACGATAGTTGGACAGTCGGGTATACAGATATATCTACTGCTACTTAATGTGCTCTATTCTCAAAAATGTAAAGGAGTAAATTAAGTTTAGTCACTACTCCTTCCAAACGCAATATCCAATGCTCGTGTTTCTTTGCTTACTCACAGCTAAGGTCTTCCTCTAGATACCTACCTCCTGATATCTCCCTCTCCTGCATAGCAACTTCCACTGCTCCTCCTTTGACTAATCTATTTACTACATCCCTAACTTTTGCTGTCCCTCATGTTCTACTCTTGCTTCGTCTCCATATTCTTTGTGAATCTCAGACTCTCCCCGTCATCTTCCCCTTCCTATCTCTCCCCATATTTCTGTTATCTGCATTACTGTTGTCTTTATTTTTACACTTATGAATTAGTTCCTCTCTTTCTTTCATTTACAGCTTTCTGTCCACCAATACACTAATTGCTTTTTGTCCCACCCCTCTAAACTCTACCACTCTGCTTTTAACTGGACTGCACCCTGTGGGATCTTTGTGAATTTTATAAGCCTGGAGGGATCACCTCTTCCTAAGCAGTATGTAGGTGTTTGCCTACTGCTCTAAATACCTGTAATGAACTTATGTTACTTACTGGCTAACACACTTGATGGGACTCCCCTGAGAACACTTTCCCCACCCGGTTTTAAAAATATCTGACTAATTGCCCCTTCTGACCACTAAGTGGCAGTATTTTACCAAGACATAACATTACCAACCCCAGTAGCTCCTTGAGCCAAATTGATCGGTAAGTACTGTTACCCACTATAACTCTAACTTAGCTTTCAACTTAAATAAATAGTTAAAAAAAGGTTCAATGGGCTAGAAAAGAGTTCCTCTATCACCCCTGCCCCTGTACTTTAAGGGTGTGTCTACCAGCATAACACTCTACATTAGACTCCTCACTTTATTTCACTTATCTTTTTCTGGGTGTAGGAACACCAACCCCTATGCCTGCACATTGCCTTACCCTCCTTTACTTTGTGTGCAATTTAAAGCAATTCCATTTAGTTTTATGGCCATCAGCCATACTAGAGCTTTAGGAACTTATATTTCCTCATTCCAAGCACACTGATTATTTTTTTAATTATCTTGCCTCCTTCTGCTGGGTCAATCCCCTCTGTTTCCCCTCACTGCACTCAGGCTCACTACACTCCTCTACCCTACCCCCCATTCCCACCCACCTCCACTTTCATTAGATTTATACCTATGCAAACCACACCCACTATTACCTCAGCCTATCCACCTCCACCTTCTCTATCTTCGGTCCTACCTCCCCACTCCCCATCCTCTACACTGCATACACATATTTCTACTCATTTCAGACTCACTCTACCCCCCTCCCCATCCTCTATTTAAGCCTCCCAACATATGTACCAACGATTTATTTATTTATTTATTTATTTATTTATTTATTTATTTATTGACATTTGTTAACTGGGTTGGTCCAGCTGGGCCAGAGACCTGTTTTCAGTGGACACCCGAGGAGAAAAGCTCCAGTTACATTCAGTTTACAGTTTACATTAAATAAAAAGTACACAGATTAATGAATATAATAGAGATTTGAAAAAATACAACAGATCAGAGAAAAGGAAAATCGTATGCACGCATATAGCAATATACGAGTAGCAGTTTTACAAAGATACATATTAATTAACATATGATTTTAAAATCATTCAGGTATATACATTGGGTAACTAGGTAAGTTACTATTAGCTTTCTAGGTACAAGGGATGAAAGCATTTTATAAAGCATCTACCAGGTGTGGGGGGGTTAGGTTGTGTTATGTCAAGGACAAGTTTTGGTATTAAGTAGATGAAGTTTGAGTTTCTTTTTAAGGTGTAATGGGTTTATAATGGAACATACATCTAAGGGAAGTTTGTTCCAGGCTTGGGCTACAGAACATTTATGTAGACGTTTGCCCACATTTTTCTTTGATTGGAAGACAAACAGAAGTTGCTGGTTTGAGGTGCAGATGGTCCGAGATGGGGAATAGATGGAAATGAGTGATGAGAGAGGACAGGAAGATGGTCTGTATAGAATATAGTGTATTATTTGACATTGTGATAATAGCAGTAGTTGTGGGAGCTCAAGCCATTGGAGAGAGTTTAGGGCAAGGCAGTGATGTGAGTTGTAAAGGGTGTTTATAATGAATCCAGCAATTTTGTGTTAAATTTGTTCAAGGTTGTGGCCTGAATATTGGTTAGAACTTGGGCAGCATAAAGAAGTGAGGTGGAGGATGAATGCCTGTGCCAGGGAGAGTCTAGAATTAGAAGTTAGGAGTTTTTTGTTGTGATATAGCCAGCCTAGTTTCTGGTGTGTTTTTTTATAAATTGGAGTAAGTGTGGGTTGAATTTGAGATTTTCATCTATGATGACACCTAGGAGTTGTGTGTAGGGTTCAGGTTTAATGATTGTGTTTTTGGAGGATGTAATAGCAAAAGTGGATTTATGGTGGGAAAGAAAACGGGGAGAAAGAGCAAGAGTTTGGTCTTTTTGGGGTTAAGGATCAGTAGATTATCAGACAACCACTTTTCAGTGGTTAGAAAGGAGTGTTGGGTAAGTGTATGGAGTTCAGAGATATTGCTGGAGATGGAGATGAGCACTGAGCGGTCCACATATTGGACAAGGGACAATTGTTTACAGGATGTATATAGTTCATTTGTGAAAATGTTAAGCAGTAGGGGACCCAAGATGGAACCTTGTGGAACTCCTGTTGGGACTGAAATATAGCGAGAGCAGGATGAGAGCCATCTGACAGATTGCTGCGTACAAGAGATATAGCTAGAGAACCAGGTAAGGGAGGTAGTAGATAGGTTAAGGATTACAAGTTTAGTTAGCAGACTGGGGTGAAAGACAGTGTCAAAAGCTTTGGAAAGGTCAAGGAAGAGACAAGATATGAGTTGATTGTTGTTTTGAGCCTCGGCTATGGTATGAGTGAATGATAGGAGGGCAGTAGATATGCTATGGATAGGCTGGAGACCATGCTGTGTGGGAGTGAGAAGGTTATGCTGGAGGAAGTAGTTGAGAAGCTGCGAGCGAATGCATTTTTCATGTATCTTAGAGAGGGGGGATAAGATGGCAACTGGACAAAACTTAGACGGGTCAGTTGAGTTGCCTCCTTTATGGAGGGGGATAGTCAAGAAGGATTTCCAAATGGAAGGAACTGTAGCTTCTTGGATAGATCTGTTGATAAGAATATATATGGGATAGGTTATAGATTCACCAGTGAGTTTGAGGAAGGAAGGGGGATTATCAGTGGAGGGAGAGCAGGGTTTAAGTTTCAGAAAAAGTGATTTAATGTAGAAAGTGGAAACAGGTTGAAAGGAGAAAAGATTTTTGTTGTGTAGATGGGGGGGGGGTTGGTGGAGTTGTGTTAGAGTTGCAGGGTGTCAGATTTTGGATTGTGTCAATAAAGGGTTTTTTGAGGAGAGTAGTGGTTTCCTGAGGAGATTTATTAGGCTATGATGAGGGGTTAAAAGGGCAACTAGGGGTAAGGATGTTGATAAGAGTAGCCCAAAACTTATGGTGGTTGGATCTGTTATTGAGTTGTGCAGAGTTATAGTAGGTATTTTTGTCCTTATTGATTTATTTCTTAATCAGATTCCGTAGTTCTCTATATTTATGTAGTAGGGGAAGTTCCTTTGTTTTAAGCCATGCTTTCCAAGCACTATTTCTTTTATGCATAAGGGATCTAGTATCCTTAGAGAGCCAGGGAGCATAATTTGATTTGATTCTAATTTTCCTGGGGAGAGCAAGGGAGTTCAGGGTATTCAGGAAAATGTTGTTGAACTTATTGACTGCTTTATTGAGAGGGACTTGTCTAAGGATAAACCAGTCAAAACTAGATAGTATGGAGTTAAATAGGGAGATATTAAAGTTAAAGAGCTTGTGACAGACTCTGTAGAGGTGGGGTTTGTGTGATTGGGTGGACTGTGTTAGAGCAGAAGTGGGAAGATGATCACTTAAGGAGTTAGGTAGGGTAGTGGGGCTATGGTAGTGGTAGGGGGAGTTAGTGAGAATACAGTTGATGGTGGAGCTGGATGCTAAGTTTTTTTATGGAGGTGGTTGGGGGATGTTATCATTTGATGGAAACCATGTAGGCTGATACTGAATTGTGGAAAGTCAGTTATAAGTTTGGATCAGTCTATATTGACACCTCCAAGGATGAGGGTTTCATAGTGTAAGTTGTGGCTAAACCAGGATAGGATATTTTCTAGGGTGGGTATGTTATTTCTGGGGGGGGGGCGGTAGAGATGGAAGCGATAGCAATTATCTTGCGTGGGTTTAGATGGCAGTGTAGGATGATAAGTTCAGCTGGATGGAAGTCAGGAATAGGGATGGCAAAAGGTGAGAGGTTAAGGCCATCTGAGTAGAAGATGGCTACACCACCTCCTTTTTTGGGGGGAAGATCTGTCAAAGTGGTCAATATTATAGCCAGGTGGGAGTATTTCTCAGTCAGTGATGTGTTGCTGAGCCAAGTTTCCAATAAGGAAAGAAAGTGAGGGCTGGTAAGGGCTATCCAGGAGTTTAATTCAGTGATTTTGTTAGGCTTTGAATATTTAGTGAGTAAATAATTAGGTGTTTCTGAACAGATGTGTATTGACTATGAGGATGGGCATGGTTGGGAGTGTGAGCAGAGTGGGGGTAGAGGAAGGATTGAGGGTTGTGTGACAGTGGGGAGAGGAAATGGGGTCTGGGTTGGGGTGGATGTCACCAGAGTGGAGCAGAGTATAAGGTAATAGGTGGTTGTAGAATTTAGGATTGGATTTGCAGGTATATGTATGGTTCTGAAATATAGTTAGTTTGTGGAGACAGGTGATAGATAAGTTAAAGAGAGATGGGGAGATAGTAAAGGAGGGAGTTCTTTGAAGAGTTTCATGTGAGCAGGAGGTGGGGGACCATGTATGTGGGTGGGAAAGACAGGAGGGAAATAGAGGTTAGAGCAGAGAGAAATAAAAGAAGTGCAGTGGGATAGATAAGAAGTTGCTTTATAGGGAGTGATAGAAAAATGGTAGAGTGTGTGAAGCTAGCTAGGGTTGGAGGTGAGGTAGTTCAAGATAGGCCAGTGTGGAGCTGGTATTGGGTTGCTAGCAGGAAGTGGGTTGTGAGTGGATGAACAGACAGGAAGGAGAGAGATGGGATAGTATAAATGGTTCATCTCCCAGGCCCATACTTACACTTATCAAGAGTATCAGAACTTGTCAGAGATTTGGGATGCATGGCTAGGCTTAAAAATATCCTTGTGGTCATTAGCCTAGTAAACACCTATGAACTATATAGGTAATTGAAATGGGGTGGGTAGGAATGGGGGTAGGGTAGGGGAGCGAAGTGCAGCTGAGTGTAGCGAGGGTGAATGGAGCAGGCGTATACCCACAGAGAAGATCTCAAAAAACAATTAGAAAAGCAGGTAAATTTGGCAGATGTAAGAGGAGGAGAGGTGCAGAGGGGAGGAGTTCAGAGATAAATAGACTGAGTAGCTCTGTAAGAATAGAAGGCAGTAGTTTAGAGTACAGAACCAGGAGATGGGCAGAAGGATAGAGGGGTGGAGTTCGCAGTAGGAGAGCCTAGAGAATAAGCTTTGGGGGCACAGCAGACAGAGAGCTTTCAGAGAGCAAGCCAGTTAGGGGAAAGACAATAGAGTGGGAGGGCAGGTTACAATGGAGAGAACAGGGAGCGGCACAGAGATGTGTAAGATTACAGATGCCACAGGAGCAATAGTACAGGTAGAAACTACAACATTTAACATACTTAAACAGTCTCTTGAAATAGAGGGAGACACCCACAAAGGGAACTTGACTGCAGGAGGTTCCAGGCAGGGTTGGTCAGTGGGCTTTGAAGCTGTGGAGCTTATTGTTAATTTAAACAGTCTCTAGAAATAGAGGGAGACACCCAGAAAGGGAACTTGACTGCAGGAGGCTTCAGGCAGGGTTGGACAGTGCATCTCTACTACTCCTTAGCCAATACCCTCCAACTGTGTTTTCTCTACTCCATCTATAACTCCACCTCTCTCCATACATACCACATCAAGCCCTACCACTCACTAACTTTCCCACTGTCCTCCCACTGCTCTCAATCCCACACTTATATCACCATCAGCTCATAATTTTATACTAACTCTACCTCTCTCCTCACACCGTTCAAACACATTCAGACACATTATCCCAATCCCCATATCACAAGACATACTAAGTTAATAAACAAGCTAAGGAATCTTCTATCACACTCCTTAACACAAATTAAACTCCAAGGTGACATCCTTCCTAACTCAGGTCCAAATAATAGCTTATCACCCTACCAACACTCCTCCCTCCCAGCCTGCCCAACAACTTCTGTCCAATCTACTTCACACTCCCATCCCTACCCGCCCTCCCATAAACCTCTACAACTGACCTACATTTTACCAGTTTCAGTCTCTGTAGCCTCATAAATAAAACTATTGAAGTCCATGCAGCTCTAGCCACCTACTTACCTGACATAGCAGTAATAACCAAAACATGGTTAAAGCCACACATTAAAGATAATGAAGTTACTACATCTGGCTATAACATCATTAGACAAGACAGATTAAGCAAAATAGGTGGTGGAGTTACCATTATGTTTAAAGTCACCCTCAAACTTGAACAAATTAACTATACCTACTCAGACCTACCCAAATCCGAAATCCTAACAACTCACCTCAAAATCAACCCTAATAAGAACATAATTATCATCACCACTTATCTCCCTCCAGCCAGTAGCCTTCCTACCATTGAAACCCTATTATCCTGGGCATCTACCAGCTTCAGCCAAGAAACTATATTTCTTGGTGACTTCAATCTGGACCAGCAATCTTGCTCATCTAGCACCCCCTCTAAGTTCATAAACATGTTAAACTTAATTCAAACCATAACCTGTCCAACTCACACAGATAAACATTCTGACAAGCAATTTACACTAGATTGGATTCTGACTAACAGATCCAACCTACACTACCTAGCTGGATGTCTGCCAAACTCCCTTAATGACCACTCTGCAACCTTACTTTACAGAAAATGCATACAAACTCAAACCAACATGTCTTCCAGATGCATCTGTAGCACAAAACCTTTCTCCCCCTCTACCTTCAACTTATTACTTCAACACTGCAACTGGACACCACTTAAACACCTCCAACTAGACCAAGCTGTTCAATATTTTAATGACACCTACCTCAACATACTTAATAGCTTTGTTCCTACTAGAAAAGTACACCAAAGAGCCAAGAAACTACCTTGGCTATCAAATGATACCAAACTGTTACTTAAACACAGAGCCAGAGCTTGGTCAACTTACCAGATTACCAAAGATCCATCCAACCTCTTACCATATAAACAACTTCAGAATTTAGCTAAGAAACAAATCAAAAAGGGCAAACAAATGTACTTCCAAGTCAACAAAAACACCTAAACAACCCCCATAAATTCTGGCAGAGCATAAACTACCTCCTTAGCCTTGGTCATACCCCAACTCCTGCCCCTATCTCTTCCAACAACACTGACCCTATAGCTACTCAATTCAACTTCCACTTTATTAAGTCCATAACCACCCTACTGGGCACCCATAATATCCAGCCACTTACCCTTCCCACTCCTACCCCAGACAACCCCCTCACTTTTCATAACATTCAAACTAGCTACATAAAATAAAACTTTTAACCAAGCTAAAACCCTGTTGTCTTGCTGCTGACCAACATCCTAATGAATTTCTAAAGATTGCTGCACCTTCTATTGACTACCCCATATCCATCTTGATTAATCATTCCATTACAGAATAATACATCCCTCTTTTCTGCAAAGTATCCCACATAATTCTCTTCCACAAAGGTGGACCCTCCAGGGAACTAATGAACTACCGCCCTGTAGCCATCCACTCCCTCCTCACAAAAGTCTTCGAAAAATGGATCCACAATCAGCTCCTTCACCACCTCCTTAGTCACGTCCTGCTATCTAGCTCTCAGCACGGCTTTCAACCTAAACATAGTACTAGCACAGCTCTAATATCTTTCACCAACACCATTAATCATCTCCTAAATGAAGATCACTCTGTCTCTTCCATCTTTCTCATTATGTGCAAAGCCTTTAGCACTGTTTCTCACCATCTACTTTTTGACAAACTCCCATTCTATGGCCTCACCACTGCATCCCTAACTTAGTTTCATAGTTATCTTTCCTATCATCAACAAGTAACCAAATGGGCAAACAGTCTCTCCCTCCTACTCCCCATTTCTGTAGGTCCCCTCTTCTTTACCATATTTACTAACAACCTCAGCTCAGCAACTCAACTGGCAAGCATTGTCCAGTATACTGACGATTCCACACTTATATGCTCATCCTCCTCACCACAAAAACTTCAAATAAAAATGTAAATCTCCTTTCAGAACATAGAAAAATACCTCTCAGAGCATCAACTCATACTTAACCCAAACAAATCTAAGATTGTATTCTTCAGAAACAAATTATCCAAACCTAGTCAGTCCCCTCTCAAAATCCTGTCCTCAAACAGAAACAAGATTGAGCCCACTAACCAGACCAAACGTCTAGGCATCACAATTGATGAGAATATGAAATTTGATAAGCATATTTCTCTGACTAGCAAGAAAACTCACATCAAACGTGGCGCCCACTATAGGGCTAAACCATACCTTACGCAGATTGCCAGACTAGCCACTGCTTGGTCACACCTGCTTTTCACCCTCCTATTTGGATCACATATATTCACAAACCTATGTAAGACTGAGCTCAATAATCTAGAATCCTGCTGCAACAAAATCACCAAATTTGCCACCAATCAGCCATATAGGACTTACCACTGCATTGCCCATCTCAACTCAATTGGCTAGAACTCCCTAATCTTCTATCCCTCAACCAAATGACCATGGCCCATAAAATAATCTACCAACCCAGTAACTGCCCCACTGTCTCTAATCTTGTCCAACCTAGTACTAATACCCGGTCCCTCAGATCCTCCAACAAGCTAATGCTAAAGATAACCCTCTCCCTTTACTCCCCCAAAATTGCTAAATTATGGAATACTCGTCTACAGCCCATCACACTCAATCTTCACCACCATGAGTTCAAACAACTTCTAAATAACTACCTAGCCAAACACTGGATCTGTTCCTGCTATTCACCAGGCTAATTCTTCCTACCTCTCTGTACCTTACATTTCATCTACTCTAATCCTTCTACTATACTCCCCCATCTCTCTGCAATCTCTGCTCACCCATACTGTACATACATCTGGAATAGTAAATAACTCCCTCTCATTATTTCACTGATGATATACGTACATACTGTCTCTGAATTTATATTGTGCACACTGTCTTTGTAATTCATATTTCTGTATGTTTAAAAATGCCTTGTTCTTCCACTGTTTGCATTCTGTACTAACTACCATGTTATAAAAGTATTATTATTGCTGTGAGCTCTATTGCTGTATGTGGAGCTTTTCTCCCCAAGCCTCCAATGAAAACTGGCTTCTGGCCCAGTCGGACACTACCAGGTTACCAAATGTAATGAATAAAACTAACTCACTAACTAACTAACTAACTAAAACAGCTCTGTTAAACCACAGACTAACAGCATTAACCTGCAGCCTCTATGTCAACTGATAGCTGTACAATTCAGCAGTGAATACACACATGATATATTGCACAAAGCAAAGGAAATGTGGGCGTTCTAAAATAATAATTCTACAGATATGCTATTCAATATGAACTAACAGCAAAATGAACTGAAGTCACTTAGCCTTCTATAAAAGCAATTGTAAATTCCAGTCTCTAAGCCTTTTAAGAGCAGTAGTATGCTACAGGAATGCTTAAGTCAGGAAAGATGCAAGCAGAACATGAATACACTTTGCAAACAGTTAGGTTGCCTGGCAGATATACAATGATTAAGCTCTACTTTTGTAATACAAGATTGATTAACAAGCAGTTTATCAGTTAATATATTAGCTAGCTCTCATAACATATTGGATTTCTGAACAGCAGTTTCAGCTCAGCACCACCGAATAAATCAGCAGTTAACAGTAATAATCCCCACTGTGGATGTGTATGCTACATAGTTGGCCTTAGCCACTTAACTCTGCTAATCTGTACTATGTGCTTAGCCTAAACGCATGTTTTGTCCTAATGAAAATAATTGACCTTGCCTGACTGTAACTATTATTTAATGTGATATATTGTAAGTTTAAGTAAGTTGGAAGTAAGTTTAAGTACTAAAATAACCTGTTTATCCTTACTGCTCTAGGAACATAGTGTTTTTTTATTACTTTAACATAACTTTTTTCTCATTTTTCCTCCTGCTTGTCAGCTTTCACCCGGACTTACCCTGAGTTTTTCACCTGGGTGGAATCCCACAACTAACTTTTCTACTGCACTGTCTGCCTATTACTCTGGGAAATTTTTAAAACCCTGCCATCTCCTACAAGCCTCTATCTCAAGAAACCAAGAAAGTATGTTTACTTATGACATAGTCTTGTAATTATATACCCAGCTAACCCTGCTAGGTTTTCTGTTTGCTCCCAGCCAAGCTTGACAGCAGCAAACCCCTTCACTCCTTTATCTCCTTTCCCTCCCTTACCTAGACCCCTACTTAGCTTGCGCTCATTCTCCCATTAGTCTAGCTTACTCCCCTGGAGCCCTGGTGGATTTTAGTGCAACTCTGTGCTTGTCCACTAGATGTCACCCTTTCCCCATCAGTATCTAATTCACTAGTATCTACTTCTACTTACTTGCCCCTATTTCTCCCTTCTAATTCCCATCCCTTTCTTCCTTTTCCAAGTCCATCCTTATCCACTACTCCTAGGCTACCTCCACTTACCTTGTGCCAGTCAGCATTCACTGATAGTTTTTACATCCTCTACGGTACACTCTGCTCCCCTACCCTGCCTCCAAATTCCACCCGCCCCCAGTACGTCCAAACTTATACCCTCATAACCACACCCCTCTACCAATCATCCACTCACTGACTCACTCCTAGCCACACCCCATATATATACATTACCTTCCCTTATTTTCTAATCCTCTCCCATCCCACCTTCTCTATCTTAGCTAATACCTACTCTCCTCCTAACACATATACTATACTTTCCTCTACCATGCCTCACAAACACCTATGTTTTCTTGCCCTCTTACTCCTGATCACTCTCAACACAGCTTACCTCTTAACCTCATATGAACAACCTCTCCTATCACCTGTTACCATTCCTTCCAAACAAACACTAATACATTTTCCTGCTCTATCTATAACCTTCCCAAATGCCACTATTATACCTAGTTTCTTTCAAGCTAAATATAATCGACTAAATCATATTAAATACTCCATTTTATGCAATAAGAAATCACTATACCAATATTGCAAACCTCCATAAGACTACAAATTCAAATTTCTCCACTCATTAAAAGATGGAGACATCCACCCCAACCCTGGCCCAAGCCCTACACCAACCCCCCATAAACTACAATCTTAACCATAAGGTCCCACTACCAACAACAAATCCCTCCAAATCACTCTCAATAGCCCATCTCAACATACATAGCATATGTAACAAAATACCACAAATTCATGCCCTCTTGGATGTCCAACAATTTGATATTCTCTGTTTAACCGAAACATGGCTTAAACCTTCAATAAAAGACACCCAAATTATCCCCCCCAGGTTACAGCATCATTAGACAAGATTGTTTAAATAAAAAAGGTGGAGGGGTTGCAATTATATATAAATCAGGACTGAAAATCAACAAAATGAGCTATAATCTACCCTGTGATAGCATCATTGAAATAATTATTACCAAACTGATACTTAATTCCCATAAATCAGTTTACATCATCTGCTCCTACCTTCCCCCAGGAAAAAATCTGACTATATTAGAAGACCTCCTGAATTGGCTTTCGACTAATCTCCCACAAGAAACAATTCTACTAGGAGACTTTAATATCAATTGGACTTTATGTAACAACACTAATCCTTCCTCCCATATTAACCTCTATGGCTTCTCACAGGCTATAAACACTCCTACCAGAATAAACAAATATAATCAGAAAAAAGCATCTTAGACTGGATTCTTACAAATTGTCCACAACAAAAATATACAATAGGAACCCTTCCAGATGACCTTAGTGACCACTCTCTCATATATATTATCAGAAATAAAACATGCTTTAATATCCCCTATATAGTCAGGACCATCCGTAGCAAAAAACACCTTGACCAAGAACTCTTTCTAACTGAACTTTATCATTGTAACTGGTCTCCTCTAAAGTCTCTCCCTATAGATGAAGCTGTTAATAACTTTAATAGCACCTTCCTAGTAATCCTAGACCAACATGCCCCAACCCGTTCCAAAAGAATGAAAAATAAACCAGCCCCTTGGCTCTCAAATCATATTAGGAAACTTATCAACAATAGAAACAAATCTTGGGCTAAATGGCGGTCCACAAAGAACTCAACTGATCACCAAATCTTTAGACAACAAAGAAATATTACAAAAAAAGCTATCCTACAAGACAAAAAGAACTTTTATATACAGCTTCAGCAAACATCACTCAAACAACCACAAAAATTCTGGTCTACTATTAACTCACTTCTATCCCTAGGCAGAGTTGAATCACCCAATCCATTAGGCTCTAACCCAGACTGTCCAATTCAAAAAACCAATGCCTTTAACTCCTTCTTTACTACCACTATACTTAATCTAGCTAATCAGCAAAATCCAGATACATCTAACCTGCCCAAACCAAACTTTACTCCTCCTCCTTTTCACCTAGAACCTATACCTACCTCCTATATCTCCTCTCTACTTCAAAAACTAAAACCTAACGCTCCCTCAGCTGACCAACTACCAGCCGAATACCTCAAAATAGGAATCAAAGCCATTGCCTACCCAGTCTCTATATTAATCAATAGATCCTTAACAGAAGGCCTAATCCCATCAATTTGGAAAATCTCCTATATTATTCCTCTCCACAAAGGTGGAGACTCTACTGAGTTCTCTAACTTCCGTCCCATTGCTCTACTCTCCCCACTTGCCAAAATTATGGAGAAATGTATCCATAAACAACTTATTAATCATCTACTTCAACATCAGCTCCTAGCTAACTGTCAACACGGATTTCGGCCATTTCATAGTACCACCACAGCCTTACTATCCTTTACTAACTGTATCAACAATAATCGTAACAATAATATTTTATCCTCTGCTTTCCTTGTTGATGTATCTAAAGCATTTGACATGGTTAATCATCAACTTCTCCTCCACTTACTGAAGTCCCTCTCCTTCGACCATCCTACCATGAACTGGTTCACATCCTATCTGGACAACCGAAAACAAGCCGTACTCTGGCAGAACCATCTTTCTGACCTTCTTCCTACCTCTCTAGGTGTCCCACAAGGATCTATTTTAGGGCCACTATTGTTTTCCATCTTCATAAATGACCTTCATCTCTCCATTCCACAGTCTATCTGTATCCAATATGCTGATGACTCCACTATCATTTGCTCTGCCTCATCTCAAACTGATCTTCATTCTCACACACAAAAAGCCTTCTCTACTATTGAAAAATGGTTCACTAACCACTGCCTTCTCCTTACCCCTAAAAAAAAACAAATTGCTGCTCTTCAACCCATCTCACCTATCTCCCCCTCTCCATTTCACACTTACATCTGAAGATGGTACCGTTATCTCTCCAGACCCCACTATCAAACTGCTAGGAATTACTATTCACAATCAACTTAAGTTTGACTCTCATATAAATTCTACAATTAAATCTACTAATAAAAAACTTGGATCCCTCTACCACATTAAACCCTTCCTGACACCAACAACCAGAGCCACAATAGCCAGAACTCACTTAATCTCTACCCTGTTATATGCTTCCCCCATATATACAAATCTTTCCAAACATAATCTTAACAATCTGACTAGATCATACAATAATATTGCAAGATTTGCTACCAACTCTCCTTTTAGGACCCATCACTGTCAGAATCTAAAACAGCTAGGATGGCTTGAATTACCACTACTATTACAATTTAATCAACTCACAATTGCCCACAAAGCCCTATACCAACCTAGTAACACCCCAATTCTCTCTACCCTTATAAGACCTTATAACAACCTGAAGAATCTGTGCTCTGCCAACAAAATGTTGATACACACTTCCTTCTCAAATAACTTAGCAGGCAAATCTTTATTTTCAAACACAGTGGGTAAAATATGGAATCAACTACCAAATGATCTGACCACCCTCTCCTCTCTCCCATTATTTAAAACCAAACTAAAGCTCTTTCTCTCTAATCACTGGTTATGCTCTTGTAATAACCCAGACTAACTATCTTTTCTTTTCTTTTACAAACTACCTGACACTAACATAATTTTACTCCCTACCATATATCTCTACTTCTTATCATTTCATTTTTACTAGTCCTTCCCTTTAGTCTTTACACTCCCTTCTCCAGTAATCTTCAATCCTATTTACCTTTTGCTTCTGTCTCATTCCTATTTTTTGTTAACTCAAGAACTATTACTCTATACAAATGTCACTGCCTAACTATGCTTTCCTTTCATTATCGTAATATGTTGTTTTTGAAATGTCTAGTGCTTCAAATGTAATGTCCAAATGCTATGTAATGTTTTTGTATATTTTTATTATGCTGTATAACTGGAGCTTTTCTCCCTGGACCTCCACTGAAAATGGACATGTATCCAGTTGGACTAACTCGGTAAACAAAAGTAAATAAATAAATAAATACTCACATTTATCAGCAGCTAACAGTAATGATAAGAAGGCAGTAATGTATATCAGTTGTAGTATACATGTGCCACTGCTCTACTTTCTTGCCATGTATGTACAATGGACAGAGGGGTAGGGGAGCTAAAGCAGCTACAGGATGGAAGCTGAACGTGAATTAGGTAGTTTAAAGATATTGTAAAGATGACACCCTAGGAGGGGACTGACTAATGGAGATAATCAGGGGGATGGGGTGGGAGTAGCAGATAGGGTAAATAGAGTAGAGAACAACCAGAATAGGATTAATCATGATTAATCAGTTTAAGGTGAGTAATAAGCCTAAGATATCAGTGTCTAACAAAAGATTAATCTAAGTAGCTCTGGAAGTATCAATGTAAGCACACAACAGGGTTTTTGTGCAGGGCTGTGATTAGTACAGAGAGGAAAGCTGAAAGTAAAAAATTAGAAATTTACTAATTTAAATGGTGAATGCTTGGGACTAGAAGACTCGTGTGTGTGTGTGTGTGTGTGTGTGTGTGTGTGTGTGTGTGTGTGTGTGTGTGTGTGTGTGTGTGTGTGTGTGTGTTTAACTCATTCACTCTGGAGCAGCTCAGGAAAAGCTGCCTGCTTAATTCCACCATAGGAACAACAGTCCAGCCTGATCTCATTTGCAGAAAATCCATTTGTAATACCATACAGAAAACAAATGTTCATAACTCTTTAATTATAAGAGCTAGACTAAAAATGTAAATGTGAAAGTTGTTCAGCAGACACTGATCTTTCCAACAGTATAAATGTTGATAGCACATATCAAAGTCATTATTAAATATTTAGCAAGGAATGTTGATATTGTACATATTTTTTACCTTTTTGGAAAAGCAAAGCACAATATATTGGTCAATGTACCATGTAGACCCATACAATGTGTATTTAATTTGTTAGTATGAATGTCTGCTTTAAAAAGATACCATAACCATTACTGTGTGATGCTACTTTACAGAGATATTCACAGAAATATGATTAATATAATATTTCTCATAACTGATAAATAAACAAAACATAACATCTCATCAACTATAACAGACAGAGCCTACATATCAGTGTAGAAGTTGAGCGTCTTAATGTCAGCTTCAAAATGATGCATCATTTGTGTCATCAACATGCTCCCTAATCATGGGACTTCAGCGGCAGGCAATGCCATCTGATCTGTCTGATAGCTGTGCTGGCTACCCACTCAGACAGCTGATACCACTGCAGTCTCATGACCTCTTTCAGTGTCAGCAGTCTGCCTTACCTATGCCTTTTCTCTTTACATGTGTTCTTTCAGCAGTGGACCTAAGGGATCAAGTTCTGTATTACTAAGCCCTCCCTATTATCTAAACTCTACACATGCCTGGTAAAAGAAGAATAAAAATGAAGTACTGCAGGACGGTTACTTACATATTCTATTGTACATGCTAGCACTCTCCTGAAACAGTTTTTCTTTCTCAGCATCTTCACCAACTCCTTCCCACAGTTATTTGCCAAACTCAGAAAAATATAATTTTACACAACATAATCCATAATAGAATTATACTTACCATACTGGTCCTACTTGGTCATGGGTGTTTTCCATTTTTCTCACAAGCTGCATGTTACCAATCCTGCATAGCTCTCCTCATGCCATTGTGGAGATAAGTCAAGAACAATGCACTGCTCTCCTCAATGAGGTGAATGCCATCCCTTCTAAACAGGTGAACATCTTCTGGGGTGATGTTGTCATGGCAGACTGTAGATCCACTGACCCTGTGCATCAAGCCATGCGTGAACTCAATCTATAAATGTCTGCCTTGTGCTCTGCCTGTTGACTGCTTGCTGTTTTCCATATCTGGCGAGGAATTATGTCAGACCACACAAAATGACAATGTGGCCACCACAACTGCAGCTGTTCAAAAATAGCTCTGATTTGAAACAATAGCCTTCTGAGTGGTTGACTGATGACATCATTCCCTCCAATGTGCAGCACAAGAATATTGGGCTCAGGGTAGATGGAAAACTTCTCTTCCAGCAACTGCAGTACTCTGCTCCAATGCATACCTCTTCTTGCAATCCAGCATACCTTTACACTGGATGTAGGGAAGCTCAAGTTGCAGTGGTTTTCAGTTACAGAGGCATGGCTGGCAGCCCAGTGAATGTAGGAATGGCCACATACCCACACTCACTTGTCGCTCTCTCCTGCTCATGAAGCCATATCAGTGGATGAACCTGCACAGGAAAGAAAATGCAAACAGATTACTACTGATGTTTGACAGATGTATTGGAAAACTACATGTATATGTATATCATAATGCATTACCTGGTTAGACCATCCAAATCTTCATGCCTACACCAACCCCATAAACTACAATCTTAACTATAAGGTCCCACTACCAACAACAACTCTCCAAATCACTCATTGCCCATCTCAACATACATAGCATATGTAACAAAATACAAATTCATGCCCTTGGATGTCCAACAATTTGATATTCTCTGTTTAAATGAATGTCAAACCCTTCAATAAAAGACACCTAATGTCCTAGCGCATCATTAGACAAGATTGTTTAAATAAAAAGGTAGAGGTCGCAATTATATATAAATCAGGAATGAAAAATCAACAAATGAACTATAATTCCACCCTGTGATAGCATCATTTAAATAATTATTACCAAACTGATACTTGAATCTATAAACCAGCTTATGGGTACCTGTCTGCTCCTACCTTCCCCTGAGGAAAAAAACTGACTTGGTATGAAGACCTGAGTCTCAGTTTCTTTGACTAATCTCCCAGCCAAGAAACAATCTCTACTAGGAGATCTTAATATCACTGACTTTATGTAACAACACTAATCCTTCCTCCCATATTAACCTCTATGACTTCTCACAGGCTATAAACACTGCAGGACGGTTACTTACATATTCTATTGTACATGCTAGCACTCTCCTGAAACAGTTGTTCTTTCTTCAGCATCTTCACCAACTCCTTCCCACAGTTATTTGCCAAACTCAGAAAAATATAATTTTACACAACATAATTCATAATAGCATTTTACTTACCATACTGGTCCTACTTGGTCATGGGTGTTTTCCATTCTTCTCACAAGCTGCATGTTACCAATCCTGCATAGCTCTCCTCATGCCATTGTGGAGATAAGTCAAGAACAATGTACTGCTCTCCTCAGTCAGGTGAATGCCATCTCTTCTAAACAGGTGAACATCTTCTGGGGTGATGTTGTCATGACAGACTGCAGATCCACTGACCCTGTGCATCAAGCCATGCATGAACTCATTCTATAAATGTCTGCCTTGTGCTCTGCCTGTTGACTGCTTGCTGTTTTCCATATCTGGCGAGGAATTATGTCAGACCACACAAAATGACAATGTGGCCACCACAACTGCAGCTGTTCAAAAATAGCTCTGATTTGAAACAATAGCCTTCTGAGTGGTTGACTGATGACATCATTCCCTCCAATGTGCAGCACAAGAATATTGGGCTCAGGGTAGATGGAACACTTCTCTTCCAGCAACTGCAGTACTCTGCTCCAATGCACATCTCTTCTTGCAATCCAGCATACCTTTACACTGGATGTGGGGAAGCTCAAGTTGCAGTGGTTTTCAGTTACAGAGGCATGGCTGGCAGCCCAGTGAATGTAGGAATGGCCACATACCCACACTCTCACTTGTCGTTCTCCTGCTCATGAAGCCATATCAGTGGATGAACCTGCACAGGAAAGAAAATGCAAACAGATTACTACTGATGTTTGACAGATGTATTGGAAGACTACATGTATATGTATATCATAATGCATTACCTGGTTAGACCATCCAAATCTTCACGTCTACACACACACACATATTCACAGTTGCCATATCTGGGATTAGAACTCCTACCTAGCTAATACATCACACTATAGCATTATGCAGTTATTCCAAACACCTCAGAGCTTACAGGGCTAAACCTTGTCCAAGATAGTATTTCAATGTGACTGACATCAGCAGGCTTGCTAAAGTAGGGCAATGTGAGGTGTAGTGACTGTGAATGGCCCCACAATGATTGATACCTACACACACACACACACACACACACACACACACACACACACACACACACACACACACACACACACACGCACACACGCACACTCACACACACACACACACACACACACACACACACACACACACACACACACACACACACACAAACACATACACGCACAGAGTTTCACAGTTGCCATGACTGGGATTAGAACTCGTACCTAAATAGTATGCTACACGATAGCATTACGCAGTTATCTCACATGCCACAGTTCTTTTAGGGCTGAACCTTATCCAAGGAGATATTTCAAGGTGACTGACATCAGCAGGCTTGGTAAAGTAGGGCAATGGGAAGTGTAGTGACTGTGAATGGCATCAAAACAACTGATCCCTACACACACACAAACACACACACAGAGTTTCACAGTTGCCATGTCTGGGATTAGAACTCCTACCTAACTAGTATGTTACACAATAGTATTACACAATTATCGCATGCATCATGAAGCTTATAGGGCTGAACCTTATCCAAGAAGGTATTTCAAGTTGACTGACATCAGCAGGCTTGCTAAAGTAGGGCAATGGGAAGTGCAGTGACTGTGAATGACCTCAAAACCACTGATCCCTACACACACACACACACACACACACACACACACACACACACACACACACACACACACAAACACACACACATAGTTTCAGAGTTGCCATGTCTGGGATTAAAACTCCTACTTAACTAGTATGTTACACTATAGCATTACACAGTTATTGCATGTGCCACAGAGATTATAGGACTGAACCTTGTCCAAATAGGTATTTCAAGGTGACTGACATCAGCAGTCTTGCTAAAGTAGGGAAACGGAAGGTACAGTGTCTGTGAATGCCCTCAAAATCATTGATCCCCCCCCCCACACACACACACATACACACACACACTTTCACAGTTGCCATGTCTGGGTTTAGAACTCCTACATAACTAGTTCATAGGTTCATAGGTTCATAGGTTAGTACTAGGCTAACTGCCCTTGCAAGCCATTTTAAGCCTAGCCAATTATCCCTTGTAAGACTCAAACCATGTACCTTGTGTTTGTAAGGCAAACACCTTAACCATTAGGCCACCCTCCCAACCCTAGTATGTCACATGATAGCATTACACAGTTATTGCACGTACCACAGATAAAATGTAAATAGAATCAAATAAACTCCTCCCCAGCAGATACCAGAAAAGGACTAGTTCAGTGACTGACAGGATCTGTAACATAAATCTTACATTAGAGATGTAGTGAGCACTGACATTGGGCAGTACTGTAAGTGTTGACAAAGAGAAGTGAGAAAATGCAACATTACAATAAAAACATTTTGAAAAAAAAAGAAAATGCAATATTACAAGCATAGAAATGAGCAATGCCAACTCACAAGGTATTCATTTTCTGCTTCCTTCCTGGACTGTATGAAAATAAAAGATGGTGCCAAAACAGACTGCTGCAGTTTACTTCATGCAGTGACATGGTATTACTTAAGTATATAATATGGACTAAACATAAACTATATGTACCACAAATGTACATCACTGAACAAAATGCATCACTTGTCACCATATATTACAACCAGAAAAATTAAATGTTAAAAGCCCACTCCCAGCTAAAGATATCCTCAATTATGGGTCCTCTCCACTCTAGTATAGGCATATCTCTATAAACACACACACACACACACACACACACACACACACACACACACACACACACACCTACCTATATACATAATTGTCTGCATATTTGTGTGGGGGACCGTCTGTCCTGTCACACCTATCAATGTGGTTGCTCAAGAATTCTTGATAAAGCCAAAAATAATGGGAGAATAATGGCCAAATGCTTAACAGAACAGCATTATTATATCCATGTGCATGTTTTAAACAATAAGAAGCATGAGACTCAGACATCTGTCATTACTGATTGGCTGTAAACGTCCATGATTTAGTGAAAAATGAAGAACTTTATGTGGGGTACAATAAATATATGAGGTAACAGCATGGACATTTATCAAACTTGTGGACAGATGAGAGAAGCGGCTGTGCCAACAAGGTGCATGGCCTGCCAGATGACACAACCAGCAAAAGGTGCTTGTGGTAATGCACTGGTCCACAGTATTTGTATTTGCTTGTGGACTATATCCACTGAGTCCAAATATAACACAGTCTATAGAACTATTGACTGCATCTCTCTTAAACAGTTTCTCCTCTTCCTTCTCCCCCACCTCCATGGCTTCCCCTTTCCTGTAACTGCCCTCCTCCCAGACCTACAGGAAAAAATAGGGGATGTTCCCAGTGCCCTGGCTAAGGGTCTCCTCTGCAAAGAGGCCACAGGTCTAGGGGGCTAAACTGGACAACAAAGGGTAAATAAAAGTAAACAAATAAGTAAAATAAAAGATGATTTTATACAATGACTGAAAATATCCATTCGGGCATGAACTACAAAATGATAGCCATTTAACATAAGCATGAAACCCTAAGATTACTTTCAGAACTGAGTAAATAGATTGACTCTTGTAACTGTCAATTTGCAATGAAATATTATGTCCATTTGCACTAAAAATGGTCTTTTTGCAGATGCCCATGATTAATGAATAGATTAAGGAAAGACTGGGGCCTTGCAAATATTGTAGAGGTCACTCTAGGTCACATTTGGAGATGTCATGGGGTTCATTTTAGGGATTCTTCAGCTAAAATCAAAGAACAATCCCCAAAGATTTCAAAAGCCCTAACTATGGCTGTAGAGTTGTCACCTGCAGAGGTAAGAGGTCTTACAGGGGGTGTGCTGTTTTACCATTAAAATGTATCTGTTGGAAGGCCATAGTACTCTTCAAAGGAGGAAAAGTGCTACCTGTCTTAGGTAGGGAGAGTACACCAATAACTAGACTGATGGTTTTCTTCAACACTAAAAATTATATCACTCTGAGGAAATTATAGTGTATTGATATCTTGTTACCATCTTTTGATTAAGAATCCTGTGTGAGTGCATTCGCTAAGTACATTCTGCCCATTTTGTTTTTTGTCCCAGGCTGCATTTCATGTATGAGTAGTACAGTAAAGTGGATTGCAGAATGAACACCGCTCTGCCTCCTGTGCTGATTCAGCTTGTGTTGTAACACTGTAGCAGAATGAACACCGCTCTGCCTCCTGTGCTGATTCAGCTTGTGTTGTAACACTGTAGCAGAATAAACACCGCTTTGCCTCCTGTGCTGATTCGGCTTGTGTTGTAACACTGTAGCAGAATGAACACCGCTCTGCCTCCTGTGCTGATTCAGCTTGTGTTGTAACACTGTAGCAGAATGAACACCGCTCTGCCTCCTGTGCTGATTCAGCTTATGTTGTAACACTGTAGCAGAATGACCACCGCTCTGCCTCTTGTGCTGATTCAGCTTGTGTTGTAACACTGTAGACTGGAAAACTGTGTTGTAACACCGTAGACTGGAAAACAGTACAGTTTGCAAAAATGTATTGCTAAAAATGTTTGCTATTTGCACTGAGTGTATTGTTTTACTTTTTCCTGGGTCACTTTTACAAAAGGAAATGTGCTATTTGAACAGGACCACATGTTCATCAAAATGTAAATAAATGGACAGCTACATACTTTTAACCCTAGTACTTCTATATTAGTTTTTAGTGACTCCAAAGTGTATCAGCTCCTTCAGTTTTGTTTACATCATAATGGTTTTATACTTTTTGCCTACATCCAGGTTACCATAAGTTTGACTTTTCTTATTATGTGACCCCCTTCTGGAAAAGCTAAAGTGTAATCATTGAAACAACCTCCCTTTCCAGTCTTACTGAACAGTACCAATAAAAATATTAGTAAAGGCAATTTCATTGTTAAACAGTATTCAATCTTACAAGTCCCCCCACCCACAAACACTTATAGTGTTATTTCATTATATTCCACCACTGCAAAGACTGTTTATTATCCAGAACAACAGAAAAGCATTGTGGCATAACATTAGAGTTTACATTATTTCAATAAGCAATTGTTCACATTAAATAAAATCATTATCAATTATGAGAGTTATTATATCAATTGATCAATAATTGATTGACCATCAATAACTTCAGAAACAATAATAAACTATCATCTGCTCTTTTCTTAGACCTCTCCAAGGCCTTTGATATGGTGAACTACATTCAACTCCTCCATACATTAAAAAAACTATCACTCAGCAATTCCACGCTTAAATGGTTCCAATCCTACCTGTCCAATAGGCAACAGGCTGTTCTATGGCAGGACAAATTATCCACATGCCTACCTGTTACACTTGGAGTTCCCCAAGGATCTATTCTTGGCCGTCTTCTCTTCACCATCTTAATTAATGACCTGCCCACAATCACCCCCCATGCCACATGCATTCAATATGCAGATGATTCAACCATCATCAGCACTGCCTCCAACCTGGCATACCTCACTGCTTCAACCCAAGACACCTTCAACCTAATAGAAAAATGGTTCAACTAGTTCTCAACCCCAACAAAACAAAACTACTTACTTTCTCACCCACTAACAAGACTCTTCCCCCCACCTTCTCTATTATATCCTCCAATGGAATCACTATATCACCAGAAGCTCACACAAAGCTATTAGGTGTTACCATTGATAACTCCCTTAAATTTGACACCCATTTCAATCTAACCATCAAAACCGTCAATAAAAAGCTTGGCTCTCTATATAAAGTAAAACACTTTCTCACTCCTCACGCTAAAATTACAATTGCCAGCACACACCTACTATCAACTCTTTTCTATGCCTCCCCCCTTTTTACAAACCTAAACAAGACAACCCTTAAACTTGCTTCTTGTTACAATCACATAGCTAGATTTGCCACAAATTCCACCTTTAGAACGCACCACTGCACTAACTTGAAGCAACTAGGGTGGTTAAAGTTTTCCAGCCAACTCCATTTCAACCAACTCAAAACGGCTCACCAGATACTGTATCACCCAGAGAAAACACCAGCTCTGAAAAACATCATTCACCCCTATATTAACCTGCAATCTTTACGCTCCTCCAATAAGATCTTAGCTCAAACTACCAAAGCCAATAATTCTGCTGGGGATTCTCTATTCTCAAACTTTGTAGGTAAAATGTGGAACTCCCTACCGACCATGCTCACCTCAGAACCTTCACCCCTACAATTCAAAAAAAGCTTAAACCCCATCTCAATACTCTCTGGCAATGTCCGTGTTCCAAACCTGATTAACCACTATAATTTACCCTTCTTTTACCTCACTATCCTTAACCGCTTTTTAACAAGGCGCCTCACCTTTGTAACTGACCTATGTTTTTATTTATATGCTGCTGTTATTTTTTTCCCCAAGATGTAATGTATCTTTATATTGTATTTAGAACTCAACTATCTTCCTTTTTTTGCATTAACAATGTTCATATGTCTGTTATGTACCTGGAGCTTTTATCCCCGGGCCTCCGCTGAAAATGGATATGTATCCAGTCGGACTCTCCCGGTTAACAAATGTAAAATAAAATAAATAAATAAATAAGTAAATAAATTGAAAATGCGTGCTACATCCCAAATTATACACACACACACACACACACACACACACACACACACACACACACACACACACATGCACACACGCACAGACACACATCAGTTACATGAAAGGAAGGGCTAACACACACTTACAAAGCAGTACAATGTTGAATAACATTACAAGCAAAGCATAACACTTCAGTTCCGTAAATCATAAGGAAGGGACGTTTTTTTATAAAATTGTGTGTGGAATGGAAAATTGGGACTCCACCCTATGCCACTGCTTCAAAATAGCTAACGGAAACAGAATCAAAACCTAGAATTTCACTTATAAATGAACAATCTCTAACTATAATACTCACATAACGAACGACTCTTCCAGCTGAAAGGACATCAATAGTCGGCAAGAAAAAATAACACATACAGAATACTGAGTCATTACATATAACCCAAGCTAGCAATAGCAAGTTGCTTCTCAAAACAAAATGGCTACAGTTTCTTGCCCATTTCAACTTAATGCCCTCATCTCCAAACTCTGACACTCATAGTTAATAGGTTACAGAAAAGTTAACCAAACTAATACAGAATTATCTGTCTGTGAATTGGGTGACAAAACTATTAAACACTACAGTAACTAAGTCAGGTGTGTTTCTACATCAGCACTATCTATCCATCAAGAAGTTCAAAGCCGATGGTTACCCGCTGACCTGATCATTATCTAGAGCTGCTACTACTATCACACAAAGCCAGTCTCTACAAATTTTTTCAAACCCTTACTGAGGCTTCACTATCAAACACCAGCTGCAGCACTTGATTACCTGATTCAATCGTTACTTCCCAGAGGTGCTCAGGGAGACAACAACCAATTAAAAGCGCCAGTCTTTCTTTCTTCCTGTATTGGTAAGGGCAATTCTATGAACAACCAAAAGCACATTTATCATCTTTAGATGTAGAAACACACATTGACTCTCTTCAAGAGGAATCTTGATGAGTGGATGGGAGATCATAGGTTTACCCCGAGTATCACTTCTGTGTCACTGTTAGACAGAGGCACAGTATACTAACCTCAAAAAAGGGCATAGCAAAATTAATTTAAAATGGGTGGTGAAAGCCATACACACTCTGGCTAGGCTTATACATGCCCTAGGGCAGATAGCCTAGTATGAACCTATGAACCTATTATGCTGTTAGGAAATGAAATGTGAGTTGTCCATTGTGTACGTATATGGATTTGACCCTGTAATTCTGCTTCGCTTACTAGAGACAATGCTGTTTCTAAAAAGTATGCAGAAATGCATTCAGGATCGGCTTGCTGTGATCATGCAGGGCAAGCCGGTTTTCTCAAAACATTCAAATATAAGCACCTGGCAACTCCGCAATGAAAACTAAGTTGAGAAGGTAACTGACAAAGTTCAGGTACCTTTTCAACTTATAACAGTGGAGCTGAAATAAGTGTGTAAAGTAACTAGCGCCTGTGGAAGGCACTTGGGTGTAATAGCATACAATTTGTAGTGTCTCACAGAGCACTTGGGTTTAAGCGCAGAGGCACCAAGTGACGGTACTCGGTGTTAATGAGTTAAGGCTAATTCAAGGTATTATGGTGCCATCTAGTGGCAATTAGCAGGAATAATGAGAAGGAGAGAACCCTTCATTGTTGTGCACATGGCAGGAACTAACACACCTTTTAACATTAAGCCTTAGAACTTTACAAAAACTAAGTTGTAATTCACCAGTTGCAACAGAAAACCTGTATGGTGTCAGGGTCTTACTTCCTGGAGGTTTTATTTAGTTAAAAGACAACAAGCTTCAGTGGACAAAACAGACTTTGTTTTTTTGCAGTTTAATCCCAGGTGGGAGGGGGGAGCCACACAGTTTAAGAAACCTGTGCAAATTGCTGTGTATGCACAACGAATGGAGGAGTAGGGGAGCTAAAGCAGCTACAGGATGGAAGCTGAATGTGAGTTAGGCAGTTTAAAGATAGTGTAAAGTTTTGAGCTTTCAGAAGTTCGATCTTATGATCTCAACCATAAGTAATTCGAAATTGTGAAAAGCTTGAAATTTAGAAGCTGACCCATATATATATATATATATATATATATATATATATATATATATATATATACATATATGCATGCATACAGTAGGGGAGTAGAAAAGATTGTACAACAGATAGTGGACAAGTGGTGGTATTAATTTTCCGACCCGGACCTTTGCATAACTGCTTCAAACATTAAGACCATAGCCTTATGGCTGAACCCTAATCACTCAGATAGAATACATTACATGAAAATGCTTAGTTCATATCTCATATAAGTATTATAATCCATCAACATCAGAGTCTGATGAATGCTATTTGCCAGTTATTGAAGTACTACTCTATTAAAACTGCAAACAAACCAACTTACTCTAATAGATACTTTTCCGTTAATGGGGCAACAGTCTTAATGTGCGGTAGATGTGAAGCTGCTTTTTTTCCTGCTTGTAACTCTGTCTTTGTCCTCCCACTGCTAATTCTCAGTTGTCATTCATGATTATGGTATTCTGCTGTCCTGGTTTTAATTTGGGCTTTGTTGCCCTTGTAATACTGCATTTTCCTTGCACGTCAGTGCTGCTTATTTTGCTA